>NC_052125.1:4041614-4072933 GCF_012273895.1 Zerene cesonia | reverse complement strand
CTCGAAGGAGTTGCAGACGAATAGTAAGTGAAGAGTGGGGTTCAGTCGGTGTGCCTCCGACATAACCCACCCACTCTCTCTCCGGGGGCCGTGGGTATCAAAAGAAACGGTGGGGCAATAACGTTTGTAGCTGACATTAGAATAAAGTAGTATTAAATCTGAGCCTGTTAACTTGCAAATTGTATAGCGAAAAAAGGTATACTAGAGACTAGGTAGGTACCTTAGAGTTGATTAGTATTTGGACAGAATATTGCCAATATCATGCATCCCAGATCAATTTAACATCCTGCGCCTTTTATCTTTAAAATTGGATAGCGAAAAAAAAAGGTGTCCCAGATCAATTTTAACACAATAGTCGACCGATATCACGCACGAGCGAGCGGTTTCAATTAATTAGAGATACCACAATGCATGTGGTAGCCACGCGTTATTTATATATCTATTCATAGAATATAATCCTGCTTATATTAACAACGCGAAAGCTTGTACGAATGTTACTCTTACACCCGAAAACAACTTATCATATCTATATTCATAGGATTTTGGCAATAGAGAATATAAGGCAATTTGGCAAAGAGAAGAGAAAAAACATTATTTTTCTCTTCTCTTCTTAACATAGAGTGGAGCATGGATGATATGCATTTTCCTGGCTCCACTAGCTATTGAATCCTTCTCTTGCAAGTAACAATGATAAGCGTTATCTCTGAGCACGGCAATTTAAACTTAGCTACGGTGAATTTGATACAAATAATAGGTTTACTCCGTAACCGTGCTGAATCGGCTGCGATATTTTCCATTGTTACGTTCTTAGAAACGTGTCTTGAGGGCAGTTAAATAATTCTATGTGGGACGGGAAAAAGAATAGATAGAGAGATAATTATGGTATCTTTATGACATTTAATTTCAGATTTATAATCCTATCCTATCCTACTTCCTACTAATATTATAAGTGCGAAAGTTTGTAAGGATGTGTGTGTGTTTGTTGCTCTTTCACGAAAAAACTACTGAACCGATTGCAATGAAATTTGGTACGTAGACAGCTGGACAACTGGAATAGCATATAGGCAACTTTTTATACCGATGTTCTTACGGGATACGGACTTACGCGGGTGAAACCGCGGGGCGTAGCTAGTATTATTATAAAGTTGAATAATTCTTAATAAGTTAATAAGTCTTGTTTGCGCGCGCTAATCTCAGGAACTACTGGTCCGATTTGAAAAATTCTTTCACTGTTTGATAGCCCATTTATCGAGCAAGGTTATAGGTTATACATGTTCCACTGGCGAAGCCAGGGCTGGTCGCTAATTAATATTATTTCAAAGTAAATGTATATTATAAAAGGGTCACTCATATATTGCAGATAGATAACAGATTGACGCAGTAGAGTGGCCTTGTTTTTTGTGCAAAGGTCGACCGGGAAGCAGAGTTGGATTATTATGAAGAAATAATAAATATATAGGAATAAGAAATATAAAATATGTATTATATTTTATTTGGAAGAGGTGCAGTTGCAGCTCTAATGGGGAAATAATTTTTTAAATCGGTCCAGTGCAAGAAAGCTAGCTCAGTTTTTTTATGTTTTTCTGATTAACGTTAAAACAAGTGGGCAGATTTTAACAAAATTTGATATGGTTATATCGTATTATTAGATTCAACCTGAGGATTTGGTTTTGGGAGATAAATTTTTAGCGTTAAGGGTCCATAAAAATAAACGGGCGATAAAAAAAAAAAATCGCGAATTAGCATTTAGTAGGATAGGTAAATATGAAATATCCAATAAGCATTTTATAAAAAGATTTTTTTAATAAATATATGTCGAGATATACTCACATTGTAAACCAAAAAAATGTCATAGTGCATCTTCATCGAAAATTCACGATATAAATTATATAGTCCACGCGAGCCAAGCCGCGGGCCTAAAGCAAGTTACTTATAAAAACACCGCAATTAAATTTTAAAATAACTAATCACGGAACGAACGGGGAAAATCTAAAGAAAATTACTTACTTACTGTCGCCCAAAAAATTAACATAACTTACCTAACCTAAAAGCTTCGTAGAAAATACATCAATGACATAAAATTCTAAATTCAAAATGTCATGAACTTTAAAACGAAACATAATAAAAATACAAGTTATTCCTGTACCGATTCTGGGAATCAATACTGCATGCAGTATTCGCTAGCGTAACACGAAAAATACATAAAATGTATATAAAACTAAATTATTTCACAACTTTACCAAACGAAAAATCCATATAACACACAGAACACTACCTCACACAAGTAAGTAACGATACCCATAACCGAACCACATAAAGCACACATATAAACGAAAATACCGTTATTTTGATTTACACAAGACCTGGCCGAAAAGAAAAAATTAAAAAAAAAATTAAAATTGGAACTAAAATTTCAAAAAGCGAACGTGCTGCACTCGCGTGCCGCACTGTATATGTGACCGCCAAGTCTTGTAGCGAAATGTGCTCGGAAACTGCGGAGTAGGCTTCTCCGTATGTGATTAAAATTAAATCGAATTTAAGGTGCATCGCAAACGAACGTTCTTCTTTGAATGGGAAGGCTTTCGTTAGAAATTTAAAATTAATTGTATATTTTTTGGTGAGAGTTAGTTGTAACTGTTTACAAATCCCACAGCTGAAATGTATGATAATTAAATGTATTCTTATATTAGGCGTTTAATCGCGTTCACCACGCACTGTACAAATAAAATGTTATATCATTATTGCAACACAAAGATAATCTGCTTTTCAAAGAGCGTTGTAGGTATACGAGTAAATTTAGCATAATCTGGGCGATGAGGGGTTGTTATAATTAATAAAGATTTATATCAACGTTGTGTGTGAATTTTATATGTATGTATTCACATTACTACGTGATAGTTAACTCTCACAAGTCAGTACCCCTGTATGCAACCAATTCGAGCTGAAGCATACTCGATTCCCTGATGACCCAAAAGTATTCTATATTGTATATATATATAGTACTTTATCGATACTTGCAATCTTGTTTATAGCTACATAAAACCATGGGAAATGCGTTGTCGTGATCTAAATAAATAATGTTTTCATACAAATGAGGATTTTACGACCATATTTTATGAACGTATTTTAAATGGCAATTTTTATAGAAAAATATTTATTTACAAAATATTAGACTGCTTCACAGCAAGAACTTTAAAATATCGCCTTTCAATAGTAGCACGCGCATGCTACTTTTTCACGCCAGTATTCTGGGGGCCAGTTCGCTACGGTACCATACCTTCCCCGGTGCAAGCTGAGTCAAATTTGTAAAGAAGCGTGTTTTACTAAAAAATTTACAAATTTGTTTTAATGCGACTTTGTGAATCATTTCTGAAACGTGATTAAAGATTAATCGATTGCCTAAACAATAGGGTTCTTTTGTACGTTTACAGATTTTAAATTGAAAGTTCTAAATGGATGTACTTAATCATAAAAATATGACGTATTGTAAATGATAACAAACGCTATAAAGATACCCTAGAGCGCTGCCGTATTTTATGACTTTACTTGATTTTATTTAAGATCTAATGGATAATGATTTTTGTTATACTTTTGAGTATACTCAACTAAAACTCACTCAATAAAATTCTATACATACATACGTTATTATCATTACCGTATATCTATTACCACGGCAATAAAACGTGGCCTTGCCAAAATAAACGCAAGTTGATTGATGGATCAACAAACAGTCGCAGGTTCAAATAAGTACCAAACGCCGAGTAAATACAATGAAATTCTCAAATATTTACTTCAAAATTCTGTCTCGGACGCAAGGTTAATACTCTTGGCTTGTTAAGATATGCTGATTTAACGATTGGCGCATGAGTAACTTTGATAGAAACGTAAATATGATTTTGCACTCAAAACATTTTATCACCTATTTAAAACCACTCAATTATTTTGAACAAGAAGCTGCATTTAGGCTGCAGATGTACTATTCTTACTTAGGATTATATTACTGAAATTCTAGTTACAATACAGTTCCCCACAGTATATATAATATTAGTTGGATAAAAATCCATAGAATGTTGTCGCTTAAGAACCACAGGACAATTCTTTGGCATCATTATTATAATGTACATATTATGTAAAATGATGAATTATGGACGCCTCATTACTCTTTATTGTTTTGAAAGGGGGCTAGTCGGAAAAAAAGAAGAACCTAAGAAAAAACCTAAATTCCTATATAATTATGAAAATGAAAGAAATGATTACATTACCCAACTATTACCAAACACACAACAAAAATGACTCAAATCAATAGAGAAATGCGACACTCGCTCACCAAGAGGGGAACATTACACGACCTTGTCCTTATTACTGATAGATACAAGGCAGAGGTCTTGCCATTTTCTTTTCATTTTTAATAACTTATACATCATTAGTCCTTGTTTTCTCGCATGGACCTTACGTGACATTTTTCAGTCGAAAAGTAGCCATCTTTTCACAAAACAAACTGCCTTTTTTTATTCTGCAAAATCGGCTCATCCTTTTGGCGTTAATACGGAAGTCTTACGAACATACATACTCATACAACATGTAGCCTAATATCACATTTATGAAAATAAAATCCGCCTTCGAATTGTCAAAAACTAGAACAAATTGAAACGACCAAATTGAAAAACTAGACCAAATTGAAACGGGACCACATAGCAGGAAATAATAAAAGAGGAAACAAGGACAAAAAAAACACAGTCGAATTGATAACTTCCTTCTTTGAAGTCGGCTGGAAAGACACTCGTGACTTAAAAATGTAAACTGTTTAATCTATATCAAACACTTTAACAACAATAATGATAAACAAATAAAGGCAAAGTGAAGATATTATACTGTCTACACTAAGTAACATGATACAATTTTATAATTATTATTTATATTATTTATTAGAAGTACAATATATTATATGTTTCTTTTATCTTAGGAAGAGATCGCTAATAAACGATAAGATCGCCTATTGTACTTTACCTCTATTTCATAATTCATATTTTATATATCAAATGTTGTGATATATAATAGTCATGGGAAAGTCTTTTAGTATGTCCATATACCGACAAACATCTAATCCGTCTGATACTTTCCACGACAAAGCTACTGAACGAATTTTGATGAAACTTAACCGTGTTGTAGCACATGTACCTGAATACATAATCTACTATACCACATAAACCCACTATTGCCGGAGATTTCATTCTCGACTGAAACCGCGGAAAACCGCTCGGTTAAGAATAATTAATCTCGAATTTACAGGCATCATAAGTTACTAACACCTTCATTTGCGGTTGGTGGTTTGATTATCAATGAACATGAATAAAGCAGGTTCAAATAATACGAATTGTGTTTATTTGAAAGCAACAAACCGCCTTATTATGACATTTTAGAAATTAGTTTTCTTGTGATGTGATTACATTAAATAATATGACATCGATTAAGTTATTGTCTGTGGGTTTTCGAAAAAGGTATATAAATGTTTAAAAATTCAAACTTTCTAGTTTTTGCCATTCCTAACCAAAATAATCTAAACACGATTAAAAAATAGAAAAAAAAGCCGCTTCCACTCAAAACTAGCACCGCATTGCACTACATCAATTACGATTGGATATGCCGGACTGACCTATGGCCGGCCGCCAGCTACTTTCAAAATTGACATTTATTTACACGGCACAAGGTATAAAATTAAACAAACACTGCATTTTTGCAATGACCGCCAAAATAATCTTTAACATTAGAGGGATAGAGTTCATTTTAGTTGTGATTTAATTGATGCATTTATGTCAAATACCGTTTAGATCATTGAGAGGTGAACCAGTGTTCAAAATCATGTGATATTAAATTATTGACGCCTTTCTATAGCCTTCCCTTTAATTGAAATATTAAAAAAAATATTAAGGCGCATATGGCTTAGGGGTTAGTCTCTTTGTCTTAAGAAAATTATAATGTTCATACAAACATTCATCCCTATATCGACCCCTTTTATCCTTTTTTCGCGATAAAATGTACCCTATGTCCTGTCGTTATTATAGTGTCTAAATACAAAGTTTCGCTGTTGCATCCTACTCCTACTAATATTATAAATGCGAAAGTTTGTAAGGATGTGTGTGTGTGTTTGTTGCTCTTTCACGCAAAAACTGCTGAACCGATTGCGATGAAATTTGGTATGTAGACAGCTGGACAACTGGAATAACATATAGGCAACTTTTTATCCCGATATTCTTACGGGGTACGGACTT
This sequence comes from Zerene cesonia, assembly GCF_012273895.1. NCBI lineage: Eukaryota > Metazoa > Arthropoda > Insecta > Lepidoptera > Pieridae > Zerene > Zerene cesonia. The sequence continues at coordinate 4,066,664 of NC_052125.1, read as the reverse complement.
CCGCGGGTGAAACCGCGCGGTGCAGCTAGTTTTTAATAATTACGAATTTACCTACAAACATTCAACCCCCTATTTTAACACCTTCTTCCCCTTTTTTCGCAATAAAAAGTATGTATAAAAAGTAGCCTATGGTCTTCCTCAACGTCAGGGATAGCTCTGTAGCAAATTTCATCAAAATCAGATCAGTGTTTTAAGCGTGAATGTGCAACAAACAGACAGAGTTATTTTCGCATTTATAATAATGAAAGGAGGGATTTAACACATAGGATAGAACCCGGTACTTCTTCCCTTTTCCAAAAACCACTGCACCCACGAGTTTAATACTCACAAATGAATATTCGTATTGTTAACATGTGCATGCCCCAGGCTTTTGTTTTAACAAATAACACGCGATTCTCTGCAGCCGCCATGTTTGATTTCCGGCTTGGAATACACAAATAACATACTAGTTTATGTGTACAAATTTATCTATATTCTCTTGTATTTTTTATATCTATTATTTAATAGCTGCGCCCCGCGGTTTCACCCGCGTAAGTCCGTATCCCGTAGGAATATCGGGATAAAAAGTTGCCTATATGTTATTCCAGCTGTCCAGCTATCTACGTACCAAATTTCATAGCAAACGGTTCAGTAGTTTCTGCGTGAAAGAGCAGCAAACGCATTCGCATTTATAATATTAGTAGGAGTAGGATAAATTATATTTATCAACCGACTTCAAAAATGGAGAAGCTTATATATTCGACTGTATTTTTGTGTTTGTTACTTCTTAACTTTTTACTGGGTGAATCAATTTTTATGATTCATTTCTTATTTGCAATCTGGTGCCTGCCATATGGTACCATATATATTTGGTCCAGTTCGCTCAAATAGTGAATCTACTTTGAAAGCAAGCTGTTTCCCCTAAACACAGGTTGCCCTGCAATCTAGCTAGGGATACATCGGCTTCATATATGTAAATAAACTTTAAAAACATATGTAAGACAAACCGTTTATATAAACTAAATTGTAATTGCTATAAATTGTAAATTTAAAAATGTCAAAAATGTATGTATGTATGTATGAAATGTATGAAATAAATAAATAAAAATAAATAAATGATTGCATGGCGGCGCGTTAGTGTTCTCATGAAATATAAAATAATGATAATAATAAAATTAAGTAGAACCCCATTATCAATCCCAAGGGCGCATTTAATTGAGATATAAAGTATCCTATCACCCAACTCGGCCAACCAACCGAAACCCAAAGTAGTATCAGTGTGATTAACGGACAAACATCCAAACCAACAAATTTTCACATTTACAATGTTTTTAAAAAAAATCATTTACATCTAGTAAAATAAAAGTTAATCATTTACATCTAATGAATGGCTCATCTTTAGCTAGGACACGAGTCTTAGAATGAATCGGTCTTTGGAATGTCACTGGTTAACTTTTTCTCTATGAGAAGTAGAAACTACCCTCAGTTTATTGTTATTTTTATTTGTTAGGCGTACTTATAACGCTAAGCGAGTAAAAATCGCGTAAAAAATTGTATTTCTCTGTAAGTGATTCAATTGTTATCTTTAGAGAAATAAATGTCGTCATCAGCCCATATGTGTTCCCACTGCTGGGACACAGGCCTCCTATGAGGGTTCAGGCCATAATCCACCACGCTGGCCAAGTGCGGGTTGGCAGATGTCACATGTCGTCGAACTTTTGATTCTTGGACATGCCGGTTTCCTCACGATGTTTTCCTTCACCGTTTTAAGCAGTGGTCATGCTATCCACATGTGCAGATAAATTGAAAAATCAATTTATTTCCTGCACGCTCGCCCGGTCTCGAACCCCGACTTTGAATCGATTTTGAAGTCCGAGGTTCTCACCACTGAGCCACCACTGCTTTATTAGAAATAAATGTATTTAACCGTAATTATTTAATATGAAATTGCAGACGTCAGTAGGTGGATACTGAAAATCAATACTGAAGCGTTCTACCTCAGGTGTCCTGAGTGCCATCTAGTTTTGCCGCGCGCAGCAACATATATCCCACTAATATAATAAATGCGAAAGTTTGTAAGGATGCGTGTGTGTTTGTTGCTCTTTCACGCAAAAACTACTGAACCGATTGCAATGAAATTTGATACGTAGACAGCTGGACATCTGGAATTACATATACTGCAACTTTTTATCCTGATATTTCTACGGAATATCGACTTGCACGGGTGAAACCGGGGGGCGCAGTTAGTATTATATATTTTATCTTTTTTCTATTTTTTATTTAAACAGTATTATTTTTTTTGTGTGCCTGTATTGATATAAATCCTCTTTTTTATAACGTCAAAAGCATTTTCTTAATTGCATATAAGTACATATCCCTGACCTTGACCTGTTCTCTCTGTTTGTTTATATTATAAAGTAACTCCGTAACGGCTACACCAATAGAAAATCTCGTACTTTTTAACCTTTTTTTAAAAAAAAGGAGAGTGATACTCAATACGACTGTGTTTTTGGGATTTGTAACGTCGGAGGTTTCGACTGGCTGAACCGATTTCGATTAAACTTTTTATTTAAAAACTACTTCCTACTGTGGTCCGTGTCCCTATTTGGACAATATCAAAGCTCTTACTCTTTTTGTTCATCGACCACAAAAAATCACACCAAACGCAGACAAAGTCACAGGCCGCAATGTACATGTCCATCACATTCAATAACTTTACGTAAATAAACATCTCTTCAATGAAAACGAAATGCGCAGTGAAATATATTAACACGAAACTGTTTTAATGAGAAAATCATTAATTTCGACTGCAATACACCAACGCATTTATCTATATTTACATGAAAGTACATTAATTATATAATTACTAGCTGCGTCCCGTGGTTTCACCCGCGTAGGTCCATATCCCGTAGGAATATCGGGATAAAAAGTTGCCTATATGTTATTCCAGTTCTCCAGCTATCTACGTACCAAGTTTCATTGCAATCGGTTCAGTAGTTTTTGGGTGAAAAAGCAACAAACACCAGACATCCTTACTTTCGCATTTACAATATTAGTAGAATTTACGTCCATTTTGATCTAATTCACACATGCTTAAAGCTCGCGACTGCCCTTGCGTGTGGGAGTCGAGCACGCTTCAGCACGAATGGGACCAGCGCGCACCAGGGAAGTATTACACCCCCACAGAAAACTGACGTGAAATAATAGTATGCTATTGTGCTTCGTACGGAGAGCCGGAGACGCGTTTCCTTTTTCTAACCCTTCCCTGTCCATTCCTTCTTTCCAGTCATCAATCCTTTCCTTATCCCTTACCCTTTAAAAACGAATAGCGCAATCGCAGAGGCACTATCTCTGTCCTGTTCATGGGCGGTGGTAATCGCTTACCATCAGGCGAACTACCAGTACAGTTGCCCGCTATGACATGATAAGAAAACTTAGTCCGACTCCCACTTGACCGATATTTTATTAAAAATTTGTAATTTTCTTAAAAATCTAATCCTAATCTTAGGTGGACAAAGCGCGAAACGATAAATCTGCATTTGGTTGGATGCTCATTATTATTTAATACAAAACCGGCTTGTCGAAAGTGGATAAAATTTGGTACAGAGATAGATTATAGAAGAATATCAACTACAATTTACCATTATATACGATACTTTTTATCGATACTACCCACATTCCAGTTAAATTTGTTACAAACTAGATATTGCCCGCGGCTTCTCACGCGTTAAATTCGGAGTAAAATCTCTTCCCCTCCCTTTTTTCTATGTTATTATACATGAAAACCTTCCTCTTGAATCACTCTGTCTATTAACAAAAAAACCCATCAAAATCTATTGAGTAATTTTAAAGATCTAAGCATACAGACACACAGACGGAAAACGACTTTGTTTTATACTATGTAGTGCTTTGTATTTTAATAAGCGAAACACACGGCAGTCAGAATAATATAGACCACTTGTACCTACATTAAAGATAGTAGTTGTGCAGCGAAAGCCGCGGCTCATTGCTAGTGCTGCGATATATAAATAGAGCTGGACCTGATCCATTTACGCAATAATCGAGAAGTTAAATATAACTTAACAGCGGCGTTTATGAGTTTCGATGCATGAAACTGTTAACCGACTTGAATGAATGTTGAAATGTGGGATTCGAGCACGCTTCGGCACGAATTGGTCCAATTACTCGCACCGGTGAAGTGCCACATCCGCTCCGAAGACCGGCGTAAAATAGTAGCATGCTACTGTGTTTCGTTCTGTGTGTGGGGGAGCCGGAGGCTTGTTTCCCTTTTCTCACCCTTCCCAGTCCGTTTCTTTTTTCCACTCATCAATTCTTTCCATACCCCACCCCTTACCCCTTAAAAGCGGGCATTGCATATGGAGAGGCATTACCTCTATATATGTTCATGGGCGATGATGATCGCTTACATCATCAAAATCTAGTCATAAATTCCGAAGTAATAATAGATAAAAATATACAGTTGATTCTTAACTTCCTCTTTTTTATTGTTTGACAAGTAAATAATTATAAATATGGTTAGGGTAACAAAATAATCAGTTGGTTGCCTGGAAAGGATCACTTCTAAATAATAAGCCTGCCTTCTATACCTATCTATGTTAAAACTCTGTATAAACCAACTGAAGGAAACCTTATTTTTATGTCATAGTGGACTACCAAGTTGGATCGCCTAATGGTAAGCTATCCCCATTGTCCATCAATGGTGATAGCTTACCATTAGCAGAATTTGCAGTGCTCTGCAAAAGCATTGCTTGCTTTTAAGGGTATGGGAAAAGGAAATTATTGATAACAGCTAAGGAGGAATGTACCAGGAAAGGTAAGGAAAAGGAAACGGCCCAACCTATCAATGTTAAAATTTGAATTGATATAAGTTTAATAATTTATTTATGTGTGATGCAGGCTCATTTTAAAAGAGCAAGCTTCTATTAAAAGATTAAAGTTAAAAATTTGCTTTTATTGTTGTCAACACATTTAAACTATTTCTTTTATACTGCTTTATTGCTTCTCAACATGATACTGCAAGTAAATTTAATAGTATGCTTGTAGATTAGGGAACAAAGATAACTGAAATTTAAAGTCTGCTTAATTAAATTGACATGGGTAAGTCACATGCGCTAGGCTTCAGCCCTAGCAATGTGCATTGAAATTTCCGAAATGAAGACAATGGGTCCAACAATGTATGTCAGGCAATCCAAGAGGGCAGACATCTCATGGTGCACATTATTGTCCTATAGCCAAAGATAGTAACATCTGTAGGCCTATACCCAATTCTGGATTAATTCAGGTTTGAAACAAGTAAAAAAGGTAGAACTAGGATGATGGTGATGATAGACAATGATTTTGCTATTAAATACAACTAAAAAACAAATGTATTGGTCTGACATGGGGAATTTAAAGAGTGTTGTTTGTTTATATTTAGAATATAGCTTTTATACAGCAAAGTATAAGCCACCACAGTCTATTTAGTATATTTTCCCGTCGCAGTGGGTTTTGTTTGTTGTATTACATCCCATATTCCATGCGGACCCCTAAAAATGGTTTAGAAAACATTAACACTGTTATCTTCCGTGTAGTGCACCTGTTGAAAAATTGTATACATATCGACTCACCGGTGTATGACGTTGAGCTGTAGGAATCCGCAGACGACGCGGAAAGTGACCGGCTTCTGTAGCGAGCCGACTTTTTCAGCGCGCCAGACTTCCCGCGCTGACCTTCGAATTTTCCAGCGTTTCCGTCTGTATTGCCGCCCCGGACCTGACCAGGATCGGTCACAGGACTATCACTGGATACGTTGGCGGTCGCAACGCTATCTTTCCGCAGCGTATTCGGCTCGCCGTGACCGTCGGACATATTGATTACTAGTTTTTCAATTTATCAATCGATCGCACTGTTTTTAATAAATCGATCACTTGCGCAATAAATCTGGACTTCAGACGCGTAGAAAACGTTATGTTCAACACGTTTAGTAGATGAAAGCTCACGATTTATTCAAAATGAATTAAATAAAAAATATCAATAATAAATACCGAATCAGTCGCAACTCGCAGTTGCGATAATTCTATTATTAACGACAACACAATTCTGTTGAGGATTGTATTCACTGTAACCAATAGAATAATATGATTTAAAATAAATAATGGGAAACTAAAAGCTTTTAGGAATTACATTAAATTAAAATTGGGCAATATTCAAAGGCTGCCTATAATCCACAATCCGCAGGTAACACTTCCCCGCACACTTCATTCCCCGCACGAATTCTGTATCGCAAAGTTCAAACAGAAGATGTCAAATTCGATTTGTTAAGGATGGATAATCGATAAATTTCCGTTTATGGTTTTGTCAATCAGTATGATATCGAAATTCAAATTTCTAATTCTGTTTGTTTGTAGGGTCATTTTAGTTATAAGCAGAAAACATTTCAACCGAAGTAGTATTTTATGTGTATCTGCAATATGTATAAAGCTATTTGAAATAAAAACAGATACTAATTGGGTGTCTTACTTTGAAATATAGTTTAATTAAAGAGCAATGCGTCATGAAAATCTTACTCGGTCATTGAAAATTATATTCACAGATTTATTTACTTTTTTACAAAGTGCGATAAAAGATTAAATCACCGGTACACCGTACAACACTAACGTTGCTAATATGGAAGTGAAATGCTTGACAACCGCTACGCGAAACTAGTAGGAAGTAAATAACATAAGTGTTTTTAAATTAAAAACTTGGTGAGTGCTTTCATTATATTGTTCTCCTACTTGCGTGTTAAATAAAATAAAAACAATAAGTTATAAAACATAAGAAGATCCATCGCAGCGTTTGGAATACACCATAATTTTACAGTCGTCATCTCGAGTTTACCGGCGGTCAATCTTCAACAAATAGTAAATTTGTTAATCTTTCAGGAATATCATAAATAATATATGAAGCAAACTATAGAATCCTTCCAGACGCATTTAGAAAGTGAAAAAAATATTATTTTTCAAATTTGTTCTTTGTATAGGTCACTGACGTTTTAGGTTGTCATTCTATATTTTGTGATCGTATTTTATAAAAGCAAATGATCGGTTTATTATCTCAAATAATATAACAAAGTAAATAAAATACTGATTGCACAGCGCGGAGTGATAACAGGTATGTTTATTGAATAAATTTGTTGAATGGAAATGTTTTTGCAGTCATGGGTGCATGGAAATAATTTTTGTCATTTGAATAACAAAAAAATATTTATATGTGAAAAAGTACATGTATTATTTTAATTATATATGCATTAATATTTTTTATACAAATTTTTATTATGAATGAATATACAGAAAGACAACAAGTGTGAATTGATGTTTTAAATAATGAAAATGAGTAATTTTATCAAAATTATAATGAAAAAAAAAAAGTGTGTGTGCCATACGCAGCATATTTATCAGTAAAACAAACAATCTCTGGCAATAATATTTATAAAAATAATGAGAGAAAGAAGGCACAAAAACAAAGAGCAACATGCAACACAATATATTTTGTTTTACATTTAAAAATCCTTTTATTATAATAATAGATTGTTGACAAAGAAAAGGTTTCACACAGTAATCACATCAAAAAATTAAATTAAAGAAATAAAGTTATTTCTTATTATAAGTTTGTAAAATTTACATGTGATTGTTAATTTAAAACAATTTTTAACTCTTAATCAATAAATTATCGATTGGTACTGTATTATAAAATGAAGAGATTGTGGACCCAATTGAACCACATTTCTTTAAATATAAAGTTCCAGTATCTTGGATGAATCATATGCTTTATCATCAAAAAAGATTCATGGGTCAATAGCCATGCTTTTTCTGACAAGGCAATCCTTATTAGGACATTCTGAATCAGCAACTACAAAAGTATTGTGATATTATTAGAGTGCAATACCACAGTCCCACAAGCTGGACAATTGCTCAGGGTATATATTTTTTTTGTGTGTTTAAGTATATAAATGGTTTGGAATAACAATGATAACATATAAAGTTCATGAATATTTAAAGCAATTTGATGTCACAAATATATAGATCACATAATATATGTTTATTCTCATCTGCTAAAAAAAATACAAAACGGATTAACAAGCAATTTGAAAGTGTACAAAGGGTAGCTCCATGGCTAAAAGCCATCTTTACCAGGCAACCTTTAATACTTTAACAGCAAGGTTGATATTGCTGCTTGATTAAATCTAAAACCTTTGATTAACTTTATATGCAGAGTGGTTCCGTCATAAATTATGATAATTATCCGGCTATATCTAGGTGTATAGGCCATTAAATAAGCATAGTAACTCTCTACCATTGTCATTTGAAGCTTACATCATCCACTACTATCAAAAAAGATATGTCATTGATTTATAAGAATCGGATAATGTAGATCCATTAACATTAGTTTATGACATCTTAATATGTAAAAAATCCAGTTTCATGATGTAGGTTCCCAATGAACTCTTCACCAACTCAACCGATTTTGATAAAATTTGGCATTTTATGTGTAATTTGGTCCAACTTATGTTATAGGATAGTTTCTATTTCGATTAATTATCCCTTAATTTATAATCTAAATATTTTTAATTATTACTCAGCAACAGCAGCGCGTGGCCGGGTATGTTAGTATAATATACGTATCTAGTTTATTCTACCTCATGCGTTGATGCTTTCAATAGACTAGTATAGGATGTCATAAGGAAAACATATATCTCAGCAAACACATAAGACTGTTCCGACTCTAACATCCTCTATTAAACTTAGAAGCTGTTTATGTGTATATTTGCCCAGAAATCATTAGTATGAGCATTCATGAGCATCCCAGATGCACTAAAATACATTAATTGTGTTTTTCAATAGATTTGAAATGCGGTTTCAGCCGCGTAAGTCGGTATCCCGTATGAATATCGGGATAAAAAGTGGCCTATATGTTATTCCAGTTGTCCAGCTGTCTACGTTCTATATTTAATTGCAATCGGTTCAGTAGTTTTTGCATGAAAGAGCAACAAACGCACAAACATCCTAACAAACTTTCGCATTTATAATATTAGTAGGATAAATATGAATTTAGTCATTACTATATAAGGTAATGCATATATCAACTTAAAATTTTGTAACATACATATTATTTTCATGTTTGGTAATGCGGCGTCCATTAATAACATGAGGTTTTTACGTTTTTTTTTAAATTTTTTGACGACACAAAGCATGACTTCGAAAACTTGTGTTTATTTATATATCTAAATATTACATACATATTTTTGTTTAAAAGAAGTATTTTATTAAAAGAAAGCAAAATATTATCTGTTTGTATGAATTTATATTTTGCCTGTTTCATTAAACTGTTAATCTCTCTACTTTAAATTTGACCTTTATAAACAAGTTCTATGAATAATGGATGAGATTATTGCATTGATGATGCACGAGGAAAACCCACTTTTTAAATCATCGTACCCACAAATGTGGTACAAAGAAAAAGATGTACATTTATATATTTTAATAGCTAACTTTCGAAAATGTCTATGGTCACACTTATTACATACTAGCTGCGCCCCGCGGATTCACCCGCGTATGTCCGTATCCCGTTGGAATATAGGTATAAAAGTTGCCTATATGTCATTCCAGTTGTCCAGCTGTCTACGTACCAAATATCATTGCAATCGGTTCAGTAGTTTTTGCCTGAAAGAGCAACAAACATACACATAGTAGGAAGTAGGATTAGTAGGATAGGATAGTAGGACTAGCTGTTCGCCCCGGTTCCGCCCGTGATGCGTATGCTGATGGTGTAAGAATATTTTAAATTGATGCATCAGTTGCTGACTTCATTTATTGGTAACAATTTGATTAATAACGAAACTATAGTGACATTTAAGTTAAAGAACGTTTATAAATTATCAATTTGTCAAACGACAAATAAGCCGTCATACAACACTTTGTGTAATGATAAAACCTTCCATAGATACGCTCCGATTTATTTTTATGAATAACTAGCTTTCGCCCGCGGCACTGCCCGCGTAGCCGCAAGAAAGCTAGTTTTCGTCGGATAGTCGCGTCGACACCTTTCCCGTGGGATTTCCGGGGTAAAAACTTTCCTATATCCGTCTCCTGGTTCTAAGCTAAAGCTGGCTCTGCTCAAATTTTCAGCCAAATCGGTTCATCCGTTCTTGATTTATAAATAGTATAAGTAACACCACATTCTTTTTTTATATATTTAGATAGATATAAGACCCATCTTCTATGACGATAATGATTATGACAAATGATGAAGATTATAACAATGGTGATGATGATGATGATTTCTCCGACGTTCCAGGTACAATGTCGAGCGGCCGCGGCAGAGGGTACACGGGGCGCCATCACATCCGCGAACCGCGGCCCGGCGACCTGGACAATGACGATGTGAACGCGGTGCGAACACTGACAGAGCTCAGTCCGAGATCCACAGGTAATAAATATCTAATTATTCTAACACTTTATACACTAGCGTGTACATATGTAGCCTAAAGCCTTCCGCAATAAACGGGCCGTCTTGAACTGAAAGAATTTTTCAAAACGGACCAGCAGTTCCTGAGATTAGCGCTTTCAAACAAACAAACTCTTCAGCTTTATGATATTAGTATAGATAAAAGAAAATGAGAAAAACAATGTGAGTACTAAAAGTTTAAAACGCGATTTATTCCCTTGATATCATTCTTTGGTATAATATATGTGTTTCAATGTTTCCAAGGACCGTGACCGCCTCCTTGGTACAGTGGTTAATGCGTGAGCGTAGAACCGAGGGGTCCTGGGTTCGATTCCCGGTGGGGACGCACAAAAAAAAAATGTCTCGGTCTGGCAGGACACAGAAGGCTGATCACCTACTTGTCCCTAAAGAAAATCGATCAGTGAAACGGATGTACATCATCTGCCCCATACCCCACTAGGGGACACGGGACTTACTATGTTTCCAAGGACGGATACCCAGCCCCTCGGGAGGCTCGTCACACGTCGAAGACATAACGTGTTTTAGTATTAACTTTATATGGGTCGTAGTTAAAAGTTCTTTACGATATTTTAACTGTAGTGCAGGTTGCCTGTAATAAAAATGAACCCAAGATCCACAGTCCCTTAAAAAATAACGCTTGAATGTGTCGCTAAACACTCGCCAATTATATCTACGTAGTTATGCTATATTCGCATAGTTTTTCAAATTCAACCATACGCAAATTGGTTAAAGTTGATTTTTACATCGCTGCGTCTGGACGCGAGCGATACCAGATCATTCGAAATGAGCGCACAATCGGAAATGTTGCGCTCATTTATATATATCTACAACAATTCACAGTGGATATATTTGCTCTTATCGCATACAGGTAAAAAAAGAAATACGAATAAGTCGCCTTTTAAATCTCGGCCCATCACATCTGTACATATACCATCAGTTCTGAACTTTCATATCGCCCAGAACCTTCCATATCGCCCCGGAACCTTCCAGAACATTCTAGAAACTTGTAGAATATGCTATCGTTCACACATTCACTCGCACATACAGCGCACGAACGTATCACGCGACGCAAATAATAACGCTTGTCTTGCAGCTAAACCTTCGCTCGCAATTATTTCAGAGGCGAAGTTGGACGGCGATGCGAAAGAGGAGGCGGCGCAAGAGGAGACGGGCGACGATGATAGTCTGCACGGCATGTTGACGGTGGACGAACAGTTCACCCCGTTGTTGACCTTGGTGAGTTGGTAGATGGCTTTTTCTCCAGAGGTGACGAGAGGTGGACATGTGATTCACCCAATTGTAAGGCTAAAAGACACTCATGAAATTATTGTATTGTCACCGATTCTTGATAAGTGTACAAAGTTTGAATTAAATATGTCCGTTTAAAGTGGATCAAAATCGAGTCTACAGCAGTTGGGTTCATACAAACATACATACATACATACATACAAGTGAAGCTAATAAAAGCATAATTAATGTTTTTGTAATTAAAATTTCAGCTGGAACAATTCACGCCAGGCGAAGACGGCATACAGTTTAACAGAAAACTGAGACAGTTTGAGACAACTGTCACAGAACTGTGTCCAGACGAGACCAGGTTACAGTGAGTAGTGTTTGCAGACTGATTTTTCCGGGAATAAAATATCGACATTGACTTGCTGTGGTCAACAAGACTAGAACTACATGCATGGCACTTCATCAAAATAGATTCAGTAGTTTAGAGGATGCAAGTTTATATCGTTATTATGTTGTGTAAAAGCTAATCCCTGTGTATACTGTATTTTACAATTTGAAGAAAATCTTAATATATACTAGCTGCGTCCCGCGGTTTCACCCGCGTAAGTCCGTATCCCGTAGGAATCATCATCATCAGCCCTTATATGTTCCCACTGCTGGGACACAGGCCTCCTATGAGGGTTCAGGCCATAATCCACCACGCTGGCCAAGTGCGGGTTGGCAGATGTCACATGCCGTCGAACTTTTGATTCTCGGACATGCCGGTTTCCTCACGATGTTTTCCTTCACCGTTTTAAGCAGTGGTGATGTTATCTACATGCGCAGATAAATTGAAAAATCAATTTATTTCCTGCACGCTCGCCCGGTCTCGAACCCCGACTTATCGATTTTGAAGTCCGAGGTTCTCACCACAGAGCCACCACTGCTATTACCCCGTAGGAATATCGGGATAAAAAGCCTATATGTTATTCCAGTTGTCCAGCTATCTGCTTACCAAATTTCATTGCAATCGGTTCAGTAGTTTTTGCGTGAAAGAGTAACAAACATCCATACATCCATACTTACAAACTTTCGCCTTTATAATAGTAGTAGGATAAATCTCGTGTCACAATGTTTGTCCTCAATGGACTCCTAAACTACTTAACCGATTATAATAAAATTCGCACACCATGTGCAGTTCGATCCAACTTTAGAGATAGGATAGTTTAAATAATTTTAGTTACGATAAATGACAACCCGGGCGGAGCCGGGGCGTGCAGCTAGTATACAATATATTTTTAAAACTATTCAAATGTGGATGCCATTATTATACTGTTGGGTAGTCTATTCAATTCTGTGCCAACGCGGATGGATAGAAAATGCCTCATGGGCTTGCATTTACTTCACACTCTTTACAATATTGGATTTTTAATGGATGTCCTAGCGAATCTTTGTTTTTATTCAGAGTGTATGTTTATCCAGCTGTTGCCCGCAGCTCACAGCATTGCACGCGCCGTCTTAATAAATTATCATGGTTCAAACTTCCTGCCCCTATTTTATCTCCCTTGGGGGTAGAATTTATCGAAATCCCTTCTTAACGGATGTCTACGTCATAACATCTATCTGCATGCCAAATTTCAGCCCGATCCGTCCATTGATTTGGGCTGTGCGCTGATAGATCATTATATCAGTCAGTCACCTCGTAAGTTATATATGTGTTTAGATTGTGTTAAGATGTGTGCGTGTGTTTTCATCTAATATCACAACATACACACAAAAACACTCGCATTTTGAATCAATCTCCCCCCCCTATAATATAAAAATATACACACAAAAACATCCCCCCCCCCACAGGCAAGCTTTCGCCACGTTCCGCGCGGCGGCGCTGCAGAGCTCGGTGACGTCGCGCAAGCTCGCCACGGTGGGCGCGGCGTTCACGCGCCAGCAGCGGCAGGGCCTGCTGCGGGCCTCGCTGCTCAACGTGATGCAGGCCACATTTACAAGTAGGTGAAAGAAAGGAGAAAAATGAGAAAAAAAGGGAAAGAATACAAAAAAAAAAAATAAAAAAAATGCAAAATCTAAAAATGAGGAAATAAAAGTGAAAAAATACAACAAAAAAATCTTAAAAAATGTAAATTGCCATTAAAGAAAATACCTTTTTGTGTATTACTGTATTACTGAGCTAGTGATCGATTTGTTACTTAAAAAACAAGAGTAAATGTATGGGCATAGTGTGTTACGCTCGGTGAGTTCAAATAAATTCGCCACGTTGTTAATAGCCAGTCAAAATATTCGAAAACATCCGAAAAAACATTTTTTTGTGCTTATAATGGTTATTACGAGCTAGGGATTCGTGTAGTTATGTTAAAATCTACACTAATATTATGAAGAGGAATAACTTGTTTGTTTTTAATGGATAAACTCAATAACTGCTGGACCGATTTTAAAAATTCTTTCATCATTAGAAAGCTGCAACTTCACTGAGTGACATAGGCTATATATGTACCCCGAGCAAAGCCGAACGAACAGCTAGTTTTTTTATAAAAGACCGCGAATTCGCGAGCTAATCTCAAGAACTATATGACGAGATTATAAATATCTTTCATTAGTAAGTAATTCTTACAATTGTGATATGATATATGTATCACGGACGAAACCGGGGCGAGCGGATAGTTAAAGAATTATAAAAAAGTGAATATAGAAGAGGATTACGGTTTAATTTATAGTTTTATAGCATTGAAATGTTTAATACATGAGAAATTTTGAAAAATTAAAAAAAGAATTCGATCGCGAGGCGGGATTCGAACCCGCGTCTATTTGCCATACTTTAGTAACGCCTAGCCTCTCGCCCTCCGTGATCCCGCCACAGTAATCGAACGTCTACTCTTCCGGTTTTATGTGCCTATTAGCTGCGCCCCGCGGTTTCACCCGCGTAAGTCCGTATCCCGTAGGAAATACGGGATAAAAAGATGCCTATATGATATTCCAGTTGTCCAACTATCTACGTTCCGTAAGTAAGTTCCGTAGTTTTTCCGTGAAAGAGTAACAAACACACACACGTTCTTACAAACTTTCGCATTTATAATATTAGTAGGATAGGATGGGACACACCGCGCCATCTATTGAGATGATTAAGAACCATCACAAACAATACGAAAATTGTGAAAAAACAAACTTTCACACATATTATATTTGTGTGGTGTTGTGATAAATACAGAATAGGGTTGTAGTTTATTTATTATTAATAATACAATAAATGATTTCAGAATTGGAAGTATTGGAGCGATCGAATCCCCTGTACCTTATAAATGCAGCGAATCTGATGGGAGACTATTTCGCCGGTATGTATGGCGTTTTATTTTAATATACAAACAATCAAATTCAATAAATAAAATTGTAATGTCTGTCTTTCTGTCTGTCTGTTAGTTAATATTACATTAGAAATAAGTCCTTTTTTAAAATATTGTTGTCTTTTCTGTTCATTCCGGATGATCACTGGGACGGCTGGACCGATTTTGATGGGCCTTTTAGTGGCAGATAGTCAATGTAATAATAAATAAGGATTTAAAGGAAGAACTCATTTACGCGTGTAAAACCGCGTTACGAAGTGCAAGTGTAATCGTATTTGTATGAAATTTAGTACAGAAATAGATTATAGTCTGGATTAGCACATAGGCTATGACGCCGCGGGTTTCAGCTGGTAATCTTATAAACGTGAAAGTTTATAATACGTATGTTAGTTCCTCTTTTACGCGCAAACCACTGAACGGATTTTGATGATACTTGACAGTGTATTAACAAAATACAAGCTTTTGCCTGCAGGCTATCTATTAGTAGGTATGTTTATATGTATGCATGCATGTTTATTCTTTTGACTGTCACTCTAAAAAGACGCTACTGACAATCAGCGCTGCGCATTACGCGTAGTAGATGCTGAGTAGTTACTCCTTAGCACCGCACCGATTAGTTATAAGGCCACCTTTTTATTGATAGTCGGTAAAGATTTTTTTGGTCTATACTAATATTATAAAGAGGAAAGGTTTGATTTTGTGTTTGTTTGTTTGAAATGAATAGACTCCGAAACTACTGGACTGATGAAAAAAAATTCTTTCATCCTTAGAAAGGTCCAACTTCGCTGAGTGACAAAGGCTACATATATACCACGGGCGAAGCCGGGGCGAACTGCTAGTATTAAATAAACATTCTTTCTTCATTGTTCCCCTTTCAATAATAAAAATAATGCTATTAATTGTTCATTACAGAGGCGCGCCTGTGCAATGGTAAAAAGGTTCACATACTGGCCGGGCCGCTGGTTCATTACATGCGCGCATTGCTCGCCAGCGATGATATAAGAGCACACAGGAGTCTGGCGACACAGGTGATATATTTTGTCTATGTAAATTATAAGTACCTGGATGACCTGGATGATGATGAGTTAGATTGTTTATAAGCGTTTTTTCCAAGATCGTTCAGGCATTTTTAAGTGAACACGTGCATTAAGAAGACACAAAACAATATAAACAATTAGTCTAACCTCAAAGCAAACACTCATTACTTCGTTACTTAACAACGCCATCTGCTGGAACTTTAATTATTCGCCAAAAATAGTATTATTATTCACCAATAGATGTCAGGAAAAAAAAATAGTATTAGTATTATTATTCGCCAATAGATGTCAGGAAGAGTCGCTAAGTTTAAGTCGATAAAGCACGAATATGATCATTTTCTAAAAAAGATTCCTAGCTAGATCGATTTATCGCCCCCGAAACCCGCCATATACTAAATTTCATGAAAATCGTTGGAGCCGATTCCGAGATTCCAATTATATATATATATATATATATACAAGAATTGCTCGTTTAAAGATATAAGATTATTCTCCATATCGGCTCGACCAGTTCGGGTAATCTTTTTTTGTTTGGGTACAATTGAGCAAAAAACGGTTGAAACCAGGGTGAACCGATACTTTTTTATTTATTTATAGCATTTTGATGCTTATATAATACTAGATGTTCGTCCCGGCTCCGCCCGGATATCAAGATTCCTGTTTTATGCCAATTATTATTGTTATAAAAAGAAATCTATCACCCAATTCAGCTCATACCCTATCTGTATACCAAATTTCATGAAAATCCGTTCAGTAGTTTCAACCTGATTGATGGAAAAACTTCCAAACCAACAGACTTACACATTTATAATATTAGTGTGATAATAGTGTGATTAGAATCAATTTTAAATAAGGGAAAAATACACTAACATTATTATATAGTTGACAATTTTAAATAAGGGAAAAATACACTCACATTATTATATAGTTGACAATTTTAAATAAGGGAAAAATACACTAACATTATTATATAGTTGACAATTTTAAATAAGGGAAAAATACACTAACATTATTATATAGTTGAAGAGTTTGTTTGGCAACAAACTTTTGTTTAACCAACACAAGATAAACATAACATATGACGTAGATATATAACTAGGCTTTGAAAATTGAATTTCTAGAAATTCAATTTACTACTAGTTAAGTATTAATATGCTTATAATGCAACTTGGTAAACGTAGCGTAGGACGTCCTGCCACCCGGTGGAGTGACGATATCCGTAGGGTTGCTGGCCATAATTGGCAACAAAGAGCTACCGACCGGGCTCAGTGGCGTGCCTTAGGAGAGGCCTATATCCAGCGGTGGATAGTTAAGGGCTGATGATGATGATGATGATGATGATGATGATGATGATGATGATGCTTATAATTCCTTACAGCTAATGCAAAACGGTCGAGAACTCCTCTCGATACTGTCGCAAGAACTGGACGAGCTGTCCATATCGATCCGCCTGCGGCTGCTGACCCCGCCGCCGGTCAGCATCATCTGGCTCCTGCTCTCCGCAGACCTGTGCCTGAACAAGTTCCTGCCGCTGCCGAACAGCCTGCAGCAGTTCTATGCGTCCCACCTGGACCTCACGAGCGATGAGAGCTTCAGCGAGGTGTCCTACGGCTCGTGGAAGAAGGATATTGTCACGGAGAAGGTGCAGCAGAGCGTCTCGCAGATGAATCTGGGCCAAGAGGACGATGCCAAGCCTAAACTGAGGCCGATATTGGGGGCTGGTGCCGGACTCTTGAGACAGGTCGGTGTTGTGTTACTATAGAAGGAATAAAAAAGAATTTATCTTTAACAAAAAACTAAATCGCCTTGAAACTGTCGGAATTAGACCAACATTACCAGCACCAGCTTTCAAAGAAAAAAAGAATCGTAAAAATTGGTTCACCCAGTAATAATTCTCAATTCATTTGTATATTTCATCTCAATAACTCAGTGGGTTTTGAACTGATTGGCTTGATTCTTTTTGTGTTTGATTGTTGTTATTTGGTCGCATATTAGTATCTGGAGTGGTACCGCCTCTCCAGAGACCTTGGTGACCGTTTTTGGGTGGAAAAACAATTATTTTAAATATTAAAAGTATTGTTCAAAGATTACACAGTTTTCAAAAGATTGTGTTGAGAAAATTTATGCCTTAGTTGAAGGCAACATCATCATACAATCTATACTCTATAGTATACAATTTATTCCATCTGTATAAATAGTTTCATCATCAATTACAGGAGCAACAGGACTTCGACACGTGGAGCACAAAGAGCAGCCTCACCAAACGCTACGACCTGAACTCGTGGCGGCAAGACGAGAAGGAGGAACCGGCTTTCAACCCCAGCGTCCCACCGCCAAACTACCAGGAGTTTCCGTACAACTACCAGGAGAACTTCTATTTGCAACAAGGGGACGGAACGTACATAACACAACAGAATGTCAACACAAACGTGGAATACCCGGAGAAGGTGAACAACGAGGTACAAAAAGCCTGCCGGAAAGATGACAATGACGACAAAAAATACAAATCGAAGGACAGTCTCAACGACGATGAGAAGTTTCGCTCCGGCTCCCGGAATTCCTCGCGGCAGAAGCTCAGGCGAAACAGCAGTGAGTCCGCGGACGTGAAACCGAGGAGACATGTGAGTGACGTGCCCCGTAATCATAAGTATTGGGATCACGATGATCGCTGTGACAAAGATTACAACAGTTAGTGATGTGACGAAACGTTTACGAGTGCAGTGCAGTGTTGTTAGTTTCTATTCAGTGACTGCGGTGACTTATTGAGGAGTTTTTTGCGGAGGAGGTATCATGTTTGGAAATTGTTCTCGGACGATAGTGTTTTTGCCGCTCGCTTCAAAGGTTGGGATCTGAACGAAAGATGTGGTTGAGATGTGAGTAGTGGGTCTGAATCTATTTTTGGAATTTATCATTTAATATATACGCAAAATGTTTATTTCAGTAACGTAAGAAATACAAATAATGTTTTAGACATATATGTCCGTTATTGGTAATAATACCATTGCATAATATGAAAGCATTGCCGCATAATGGTAATAATAATAATTAATTATTTATTTGATACAACTTAACATGACCTTATGATGTTTAAAAAAGATTTCATTCATAAATTAAATAGAAAAATAAATGAAAGCAAGCTCAGAAGCAAATGCTTATAAATGTATTTGAAACATCTCAACCACCTGTTTTGTTGTGATTTTAGTTAAAGTTTACTGGCCGAGTTAAGAAAATTAAGGAAAGTGTGTGGCTGTAATCTTTATACCATAATCTTTTACTGCATTGATATGTATGGATGTGTTATATGTATTATTTTAGAGCTGCAAATACCTGTACCCGGGCTCAGAACTGTCAGATATGTTCTGTTTGGTTATCTGTCAGTTAAAATTATATGTAATGTACGAAAAATATGTATGAAAAATATTGAATGGGCTATCTAGTAACTGATGGCAAATTGTGAGCAAACACCCGTAGTCTCATAAATTCACTAATTTCGTAGATAACTTTTTGGTCCATTTTTTGGATGTCAAATTATTTTGTTCATTGTGCTGATGATTCAATTAATTGACGCAGTATGTGTATATTAAGTAGTTTTAGTTTTGACTCATAATTTTAATTATGTTTTTAAATTAATTCATCTTTTAATATAAAGGGATAGCATACAGTAGTGTAGTGTAGTCTTTGATAACATAGTAAATGAGAAATTTTAAAGAAATTAAAACAATTTGATCACGAGGCGGCATTCGAACCCGCGTCTTTTTGCCAAACCGTAGCAACGCCTAGCCTCTCGGCCATCTAATCGAATCACTAATCGAATATATTCTACTCTTTATTGAAATTTCTCACCTATGAAGCATGTCAATGCTGTAAAACTATTAATAAAATATATAATAAATAGTAATTATGAAAATGACATTAAAACATGAGCGCGCCAGTCCCTACATAGTGTCCCGAGCTACTGAACAACACGTCGTATGCAGCTCGGGCTCGTTTCTCCCGCCTCCACACGATTGACATGTCTAATTATCTTCATAGAACAGTATCGATTATTAGGCTTCGTAATTGTATGTCTGCTTGGATTTAGATTTCGTTGAAATGGGCTTATAAAACTATCGCAACTTTAGCAATATGAAGATGAAGATTATCAAAACGTGGTGAGGCATACATTGTTAGAAATATTATGGAGTTGGTGCCTTGACAGTGATGTGATTTGAATGAGAAAACTGGTAATAAATTATAATTAAGTAATAATTTAAATGATTTTGTTGTTAACATTAATTTGATTTAATTATATACAAAATTAGAATATAGGAAAGACCATATCTATGCTTTTAATATACACATACTGTGCCAAAAGTTTATGATATTTTTATAATTTAATAATATTTATTTTTATTTGCTCAATACCACCGTAACATTACACGAATGTCGTGTTTATAAAATAGCTCAATATATATGAAAATTACAAAAAAAACTATAGAACTGTTTTCATCAAGAATTTTCAATTGATCTGTCTTCAAAATGTTCAAATTATTTATTACTTAGTTTATTTTTCATTTTTAATATGTATTAATTTATATTTCTAATTAAATAAAGATTAAATGACATTATCAAATTGCTTTTATGACGCATAAATAGATAATTCAGGCATGCGTTAGTTGAAATTGCATTGAGTTTTTGGTGAAAATAGTTTTCTATTTTCTCATTTTCAAAAAACGGAAATGTACCCAGTGGGGTATACTTATAGCATAATTATAGTGTAAAAGCTGATTTTCATGTAAACGGTTGATTAGTTTAATCAAATTATTATAAATGCAAAATACTGCTTTGTTTTGGATGGCATTTGGAGTGAAAATGATAAAAGAGCCAAGGTCAACCGTGGCCCTCAAAATAATTACAGTTTTTTTCTTTATCGTGCCGGCTAATGATGTTTTAATAATTCGTGATAGGTAATGAGTTCTAAACATGTATTATGGCTTATGGGAAAAGAGTGTAATTTTGAAGTATTCGAATTTTAAAGCGCGTTAGTGAGCAAGAGGGCTAGGCCCCCAAACCCGCCTAACTATCGAATTTTATCTCATCTTCCGTAATAAATTATTTGAAGTAATTAAGCTATTCAACTGTTTATTTGAAAGTCAAACACCCATTGATATATAATTTTTTATTGAAATTAATTAGGTTAGAATAAATTTGTAAGTGATGGCGCGAATGTGTTTATTGTAATTTGTTAAGTATGACTGCTAAATAAACTGTATGATAAGTTTTTAGAATTATAGTTTTATTTTTTTATTTATCGCTCATTAATTGGTTTGGTCTAGATGGTACTAGAAATAAACGGTGAGGTTTGTATTCACAGACTATTACATAATTATATAACATTATATTATGACTAGTTAAAATTATAATGTAAAAGGCTATTATGGCAGTTAATGGTGAAATTTCAAAGAAATTGTATGTCTCTTAGTTTGAATCATTCTTTTATTTAGAAATTATGGCATTATTTATAAATTATCGAAATATTAGAACTATAAGGTTAGGATATAAAAAGAAATCACCAATATCTTATGTTTTAAATTTTATAAGATCTCAATAAAAATAAGTAAATTATTGTAAAAGCGCTATTAGTAGTAAAAATATCTGACTGCTGCCCATCATTAATTTGCCAAAATAGCCTAATTTTATTGGACGAAAGAATTGAATTTCGAAACTACTAAAGAAGTATGGCTCTTTCTGTTCGCTATATGAAAACTGCAATTAAATTAATATCCTTTCCGACTTCTAAAAATAATTTTTTGATGGAATAGGGGCAGTAACGCCAGGTACTAGTTAGTGAAAATCCATAAATTTTGGCGCGCAAACCGCGGGGCACGGTTCACAGATTCAAAAACTTCAATAAGGAAGCGTTCAATATCGAAGATTATTTTACACGTTATAGATATTATGTAGTAAATAATATAATTTTTAAACGAAGTTCTGTATATGTGCTGGCTTAATTTTAATAAAATACTTAATTTTTAGGTCATATATTGTATTAGTCACAAATTCATAATTCAGTTAAGGGCTAGTAAAAATAATAAATATGATGATTTTTCATCAATATTATTAGAAAATTTCATGGTAAGCAGTTATACACTGAATAAGCATTCTTGCGAATAATCATTCAAAGTTGATTATCATTTTAAGATAATTTATCACGTCTGTAAGTTAATAATTTTAAAGTATTGTATAAATTTTACTTTTAACGGACTGAACGAACATAATAAGTACCTGTGAAGAAATATTGAGCACAACTCTCATAATGTAACTTAGATTAAGTTATATTAAAGTGACTCGGGGAGCTGTGAGGAAAAGATGGCTTTGCTATATCATAAGAACCTATAGGCTAGATAATTCATTGGGTTCCGTGGAAAGATTGAGTATCATTGAAAAATTATATGTTTGTCGCATTTGCCAAGGAACGTACTCTATTAATTCTTATATGTATTGAATTTTCCTAAATTAAACAATTACATGTAGTAATAGTTCACAAATCTGTATATAAAGAATTTAGATGGTACTTTATAATTAAACTACTGCGCATACTAAGTCGGTTATTTGTTAGAAATAATGTAAATTACGCTGCCTTTTATATTCGGTATGGGCAGATTTATCGTATTTGATTAAAGTGTGCCTTCAAACCTCAACTCCATAATGTAATTGATTAAAATGTTAATTATAAAATGAGCAGCGCTGCACACGTAAGTTTTAGGATAATATGCGTGAATACAATTTAAGATAATTGTCAAAATACCCGCCTTTTTCTAACTTTTTAATAAAGTAAGTGATAAATGAAATTTTAGTTTCAAATTTCAATAGCTTTTATTTATTTGATAGTGTTGCGGCATTTTTAATTAAATATGTTTTAAAGAATTTCATCTCGCATCAAAAATACATGCATTTTAAATTGTTGCCAGTTTGCAGTGTTTAAATATTTCATGTTTTACATTAAAAATATTGGGAGAAATGTTAATTATCGTTTTTGATTTCTTTCCGAACAGAATTTATCCCAATAATAAAATAAGTTTCGATCAGTGAAACAGTTTTGCTTCCAATAATTATGTTACGGAATCCAAATTTAGTCAATGCATTGTATACAGTTAATTGTAATAAAAGGCCTTAATTTCTTTTTTAAGTTGTGACGCATAGAAGTCTATCGTCAATATTTAGTTTTTGTTAATATTTAACAGAGTATGTTTGGAAATTATGTATTCTCAATAAAAGAAATTTAATTTCGGCATATTGTTTTATTTCACTCGCATAATTTTTACATCGATTGTTTTAATTCATATATCGATTCATAGCCTTATACTTAATCATACTATAACGGATTTAAGTCAAGATTTTATGACAGATTAAATTTTAGAATATAATACTGACATCTATATAGTTCTTTATGAATACTTTAATTTCAATAACAAAGATAATTTTAATATGAAACAAAATTATGTAGTTTTAAGCGAGACTCAAAAAAAATTGCAATTACATTCATTTAAATAGTGAAATATATTACATATTTGAATTTCGTGCACAAATATATAAAAAAACCAAAGACGCTAACTACGTTTTATAGAGGTTCGTATAAAATGATCGAAACATTCTAGATTGTACTCACTTCAAATAGTCTCGGCTTTGTAAAAACAACTTTAAGTGATCTGCGTAAGGCTCAATTTGAAGACTTTACGCGAATAGCATAACTATAACTTGGTACTTATAATTGGCGAGTGTTATGCGACACTTTTGTATGATACTGTGCATTTTGGGTTTTTTTATATATCAATGGTATCATGACCGAAATTAATAACTTATTTATTATGCCTAAAATTAAACAAAATATTATTATCACATAGGAATGATTACAGTACCTCTATTTCAATATTTAATTCATATAATTAATATATAAGTACATTTTTGTCATATATCATATTAACCTAAAAATTTTATTGATAATAATTGATATAAAGGTGGACATTCACGGTAAAACCATTCGCTGCGTCGACAAATAGTAAGTGATCGGAAATACACATTTTTACGACAGTCCATCGTGATTTCAGTTTCACGATCAAATTATGGGCGAGGGCCCGCGCCATTTGATGCGAAGTATGGAGTCTTACTAGCTGCGCCCCGTGGTTTCGCCCGCGTAATTCTGTATCCCGTAGGAATACCGAGATAAAAAGTTGCCCAGCTATCCACGTACCAAACGTTAGCAATTAGTAGGATAGTGGTACATATGGATCGACCGTGAAAGCCCACGTTAATAGTCGACATCGTATGATATATCATAATAACATGAACACTGGTTGAATTAACAGCTAATTATTAGATAAAGTATCACATGACGAGGAAAGCTTATGCATCTAAACACTTAAATATTAGTTTCTATTTAAATATATTTGTTAAATAATACTTTTTTTATTGTTTTTTTTTTAATTAATTGTGATTACAGAGAATAGTTTCAAGTGTACAAACTCCTTTGTGTATGCATAAAGCCGATGTTACAGATACGAAACTTATATTAAAGATCCCTGAAGAAGTGTGACAATTTCCAATATTATAGTGGATGGATATAAGCAAAGACTTTAGATCTACATTACAAGCGAGCTGGCATAAGGCATTCAAAACTTCTCTTCAGTAAAAGTATTGTACAATTGAATGCTTTCTCTGTATAAAATAATACTATTTATACAACAACGCTGCTTAACATAATGGCCGGATTATATACAACCCGTATTTTGTTTTGTTTTCCGCCATCCGCAATGGAATTAATTATTTTAAGCAATTCCTTCGTTTATTATAATAACCGTTATTGATTTTCTAATATAACAATTAATATAATACATATAATGCGTTTAATCTTCGACCAAATATACTGTAGACACCCGGTCTCATACAAAATACCGCCTTAAAAGTGTCTCCGCGTCAACATATAG
>NC_052125.1:4030188-4040614 GCF_012273895.1 Zerene cesonia | reverse complement strand
CGTTTAATAGTTTATTAATAATAGTAGGAGAGCCACAGATATTATAACTGTACTAAGAATGGTAAACAATAAAAATAAATTATAGGCACAATGCAAAAATATATTAGACGTGTTAATAAATATGAATAGATGTATTGGGAATTTCAGAATATCTTTTACCTACGCAAAACATTAAAAGTACAGTTAATAAAATTAATCTGTAGTCAATGCAAAAAGTAAAACAATGACAATTTCGCGCCATTACCATGTATACTTTTTAAACCATATTTTTCAGCTTTTATCGCATTAATTTTTTAATTATAATTAGACAGTTTTTTTATTGTTTATGCATGTACATTCATTTGAGGATGACATTTTTTATCGTTTAATTTACTTTTATATTTTATACAATGCATCCAAGTCACGTTTTTTCATCGTTTATTTTTTTTGCACGATACTCGATAACTAGCTTCTATCTTCTAAGTTTGACAACTATTTTTTAATCAATTCCCATTTTTTTGCACGAATACACTAAAGTTAAACAACTTTTTTATCATTTATTTCCTTTTTTTTATTGCACAATACAGCCCGGATGGAACAGAAGCACATTCAGCACGGCGGAAGTGCTTGCGGCGACCTCTAGTTGTATCTGTTTCTCGACCGGCTGTTCCGTTTCACTCGCGCTCGATACTGACGTCACGGTTTCCGTGTCGTCTAGAAGTAGATCTGTCGATGTATTATCACCTGGATTGTAGGGGACGAACACCTGCAATGAAATGAGAAATAATATCAACTAGCCGTGCTCGAGTGCTCACCCGCGCTGTGAGAGTAAATTTCTATGGGAATGGAATGTTTCTAATGTGGAAGGTGGAAGGAGCCTAGCTGTGATATAAATTCCAAGGCGTTGCTATAGTAAAGAGAAAGAGGTAGGGGGGTGAATTCAATAACATATAAGGCTTATGTTTGTTTGTTTCTGTTTTAACGTGCTTATCTAAAACATATGTATTTTTAATAAATTTTTTAATTAATCATACATGGAATCAAAAATAAACTTATATTACCTCGTCATCTGATTCATCGTTATCCATAGCTTGAGCTTCTACATCGTTCACGTTGTAGTTGTAAGTATAATCTTCTTCCGAATTATAGTCTTCGGTGTCGCTTTCATATTCAAAGTATCGGCTCTGTATATAGTAATCATTTATATTATTAAATTTTAAATCACTGCATCAATCATTAATAATGGTAATTTTTTAACGTAAAATGGAACATCGCATTTTGAAACGGGCGTCATGCGTGACAGTATTATTTCGAAACGTCAAAGTCACGGGAGGAATTATGTCATACATAAAATGTAAATTAATTGTTGAGTTTTTGTACACTTAGATAACTTCAAAACAAAGAAACCATGTATGAGTTTATGACGTAGTATTTAAATAATATTCCAACATAAATAGATGACAAATGCGCAGTGATACATTGTTTTGAAGAAGTGTTATACGGATTTGCATTAATTGCTTAGTGATAAACACAATGGCTGCAGCCGTAGCGAATGATTCACCTAAATATCGCAACAGTTTGATATGCTGCAGTCCACGCAGCGCGGAAGACGCGTCCAGATCATCTTCATCCACATCTGGCTGCGTCTCTGCGGACGAAAGCATCGATTCCAACTACATCCCGAAGTCCATTGCCAACAAAAAGTTAAAAATTCACAGCTCAGCAACACGCGATGAAATCGAAAGAGCCATAAATCAATGCAAAGAACTGGTTCTAAGTAGTCCGCAGTGTTCAGACGAGCGAAAATGGCTCGTGCGGTATTTGGTCGAGTTGAGATTGCGTTTGGAGGATTTAAAAGAAAACGACGGGCAACTGAGGGCCAAAATCACCATAAAAGGCCACCATTTCGAACAACAAGTCAATATTAGCAATAGAAAGCAGTACTGTGATCATTGTAGTGGAGTTATATGGAGTATCGTACAGAGCTCTTATATGTGCACTGACTGTAATTATGTCTGCCACTATAAATGTGTGGATGAGGTGTGCAGAGTGTGCGCGCATGTTGTTATGACGGAGAGGGGCCAGTTTGAAATGAATATATGCCCCGAAAAGGGTCTGGCCGCACAGGATTATAAGTGTGCGGAATGTCAGACTACCCTTACATTTAAAGACATGTGGAACGAACCAAGGCTGTGTGATTACACTGGAATGTATTTCTGTACCACATGCCACTGGAACGACTTATTTGCGATACCTGCCCGTGTAATACACAATTGGGATTGGGACAAGCGCTATGTGTCTCGGTTAGCCTACCAAATGCTTACTTTGTCATGGTCTAGACCATATATAGATATTGAGAATATAAATTCGAAGCTATTCAGTTTCATAGCTGAGTTGGAGTGGGTTCACAAAATGAGGAGGGACTTAGAATGGATGAGGCGTTATCTATGTGCTTGTGCAGAGGGTACGAATCTGTTATCGCCATTATTTGTTCAGCTGGGTGATGTGAATAAGAAATACAGCATGTCACACTTGCAAGCGATCAACGATGGAAGTTTAGAGACACAGTTGACCGAATTGACGGAAATATGTCGAGCTCATATAACTAAATGTGCCTTGTGTTCGGGAAAAGGTTATTTATGCGAAGTTTGTGGTAATAATGAAGTGTTATATCCATTCGATAGCGGGGCTATCATGTGTGACCGGTGTAATTCCATGTACCATAGGGGTTGCTGGCTGAGAAAGGGCCAGAAATGCCTTAAATGTATCAGAGTTGACGAACGGAAGAAGCTCCAGGTTACTGACGATGTTGACGCAATTTCCGAATATGAAATTGACAAATTTGTACAATAGTGCTTGTAAATTGTTTCATTTGTATTGTAAATATTCTGTATTTTGTAAGTTGACATTGCCTAAAGTAGGAATTTTAATGGAGTATTTCAAAAACGAAATTTTAGTACTTGTAATATAATAAAAGACAATGAGCATTATTAAATGCAAATTGCATTGAATAGTTGTTTATATTCCAATACCATACAAATTTTTTTTATAATTGAAATTACACTGTTATCATTATCAACTTTGTGCTCATGAAAGCAATAGAATTTGTACATTACCTTGGAATAATATTATATCATAGAATATTCTAGAAGCTTGTTTAAATTCTAAACATATAAAAAATAATAATTATATTCAAAAATGCCTTGCTTCATTAAATTATTTAAACGTGTTGTATTCAATTGGTGCTCTAAGCTTATTTATAGCTTAATTTGGTATAAGAATTGGTAGTATATAATTAAGTTTGTAAATGTATATTTAAAATAGCCATGCTATCAACGATAAATATTGGTTGACCAACTTCGAAAATGGGGAATGTTAGATGTTCCATAATACATTTTTCAAGCCTTCTTGATATGCAATTAAAATCTCATAGGCTTATGATACTGTTTTAGCTTAGATAAAAAAGAGTTTTTAATAAATCATAATTTGGCAAATCCAAATTTTTATTGTGTTATCTTACCATCTATAATAATATATGTAAATCTGAGGAGTTGTATGAACACATTTATCTGAGGAAATACTGGACTGATTTCAAAAGTTCTTTCACATATCGAGGTGTGTGATCCCCGAATACCATAGGCTTTATATTTACAAACTCTTCAGCTTTATAATATTAGTATAATTATGTACCACGGGCGAATCCGGGGCGGACCAGTAGTATCAAATAAAGTAAGTTATCAGTTACTATAACGTCACAAAACTGTTTGACAGTGCTACGTAAAATCAATGTATCACTGTAAGATGCTGTTGACTTGACCACATCCTGACGAAACGTAATCCGAAAGTATCTTTTATTTTGGTTGGTTAGTGGTTTTGAACATGAAAAATATGTCTAAAGAGTATATTTAAAATAATATAAAATGCTTTCTTTGAAAAAGGTATTAATATCGATACAAAAAAATGACGAAATTTGTTGCTAAGCTTAACTCGAGAACGGCTCGACCAATGCGGCGAATTTTTTTACGGTTTTATAAAGCAGAAGGGAGCTTATGGAGAGAAAAATTACCACGGGTGAAGCCGGTGCGAACCGCTAGTTTTAAATACATGTATTTAACAAAATTCGCAACTTTGTTTATATTTTTATCCAATTTACAGTGATGGTAACTTGACAATAAATATCATTCAATTAATAACATTTCTAGATAAAACAACAATTGTAGCTAATAGGAAAAATAAATATTTATTCGAAGTAAGTTTAAAAATTAACTGTAGTATTACACACTGTATCATTTGTTTAACAAATAAACAAAATTTTCTAACTTTTCTATCTTTTAAAATTACTTAAAACATCCTCATTTTATCTTAAAATTGTTTTGTTGACTTCGCGCTTATAAATTGACTATTTTATAAGATGATGAAAATAAAATTGTTTAAATTCATTTTTGTGTTTTGTTTTTTATTTTAGATATTTTCAACCGACGTTCCTAAAAACGAAGGAGGGTCTCAATTCGATGGTATTTTTGTTTTTTTTTTACTTTTCTCTACTTATACCTACGCTTTCTCTGTTTGTCCCTATTTATCTTTAAAACTACGCAACAGATTTTGGTAGGATTTTTTTTAATGCATAGAGTGTTTCAAGAGAAAGGTTTATATGTATAATAACATCTATTAAACTACTCTTATTTTAAAGATGATATATAAACTATCATTTATCTTGGATCATAGATCTACGAGTCAATTTTATTTTTTGTAAAAATTCTAATGGATCCAACATATAATGTTCACTTATAATATAATCCTTATAAATGATAATGTAACGGCCTAACGCGTGCGAAACCGCGGGCAATAGCTAGTAAAACTGAAACATTTATTTATTCAATAAGACTTCTTATAGAAGCATTTTTGAATCGTCATAAGACAGTTTTAACATTTACCACCGGTTCGGAAAGCAGTTTGTACAGAGAAGAGACGGCAACAAACTCTGTAGTTGCTCTTTTAAAATAATATCAATTTTAAAATTTTAATTCTACATAATATGTAACATGTACATAACAATGATGCCAAATAACTGCCCTGTGGTTCTTAAGCGACAACATTCCATGGATTGTTATCTTCCATATATTCATTAATGCTATAGTAGGCTCTCTGAACTCATACATTTTTAATATAGGTTATAAATTTATCAGAACTAAACACTTTAATAAAATGAGGAATCTATTTAAACACTTTTAACAATATATTTCAATACAACCTGGGTGTGTGGTTATATAATACTAGCTGCACCCCGCGGTTTCACCCGCGTAAGTCTGTTTCATCCCGTAGAAATATCGGAATAAAAAGTTGTCTCTGTGTTATTCCAGTTGTCCAGCTACGCACATACCAAATTTCATTGCAATCGGTTCAGTAGTATTTGCGTGAAATAGCAACAAACACACACACATCCTTACAAACTTTCGCATTTATAATATTAGTAGGATAGGATACTCGGAACTCCCCTGATAAGTAAAAAAAAGACCTGTAGTAGGAAAGCTCCCACTTCCTCATCAATATTTCGAGTACTGTTTACGTATTTACCTTAGATGAAATAAAAATTAGTTATCTACAAAGAAAAGAATGTCTATGGTAAAATTAACTCTAAATTCACACTAACACACCAATATTATCAATGTAAAAGTTTGTTTGAATGTCTGTCCGTCAATCACGCTGAAACTACTGATCGCATTTTGATGAAATAAGGTATGTAGACATGTCATGAGCTGACTTGGGTGATATGATAGTTTTTACCCCGATTACATGCTCCCTCAGGATAAAACAGGAATCATGATATCCGGGTTGAGTCGGGACGGGCGTCTAGCATAAAATAGCATAAAAAAAATCTAGAAAAAATGTAAAAAAATTTCTCACCTGGCAATCTAAACACCGGCAGGACTCCCTATACGTGCAGGTCGTCAACACGTTCTCCATGCGCTTCAGATACTGAGCGTTGTCGACGCGGCGTTTCCGACGCGTCAGCGACGTCAGGAACGACAGGAATGTACGGCGCGGCTTGTGTTTGTCTGTATCACTGGGAACGTTGATTTTAACGCTTAAGGAACGTGCCGGAGTGGGAGGCACGTTTCCTTTTCCTCCCCCTTCCAGTACATTCCTTTCAGCCATCAACCATTTCCTTATCCCTTGACCCTTAGAGCTTAGAGCGCAACACAGCGACAGAGGCGCTCTGCGAATTTTCATGGACGGCGGTGATCGCAAACCATCAGGCGAACCACCAGCTCAGTTATCCGCTATGATATCAAAAAATTAATCGGCCTTCTATCTACTAATATTATAAATGCGAAAGTTTGTAAGGATGTGTGTGTGTTTGTTACTCTTTCAAAATCAAATCAAATCAAATCAAAAATACTTTATTGTGCACCAAATCATACATAAATAAATTCTATAAAAAAACTCTATAGAAGCACAACAGGCGGTCTTATCGCTAAAGTAGCGATCTCTTCCAGACAACCTGGTGTACAAGGAGACGCTATTAATGTTTAGTAAAAAAAAAACACAGGGCAAAAGGTGCTATAAAAAAAAAGTAATAATATAGTCATATAAATGTATTGAAGAACCATGAAAAAAAAATAAACATATATTAAAATATACATACTTACACATATACACAAATACATACATAGGTAATAATACATATAAAAATACTATACATAATCATAATCTACATACACATACATAAAAACAAACAGAAAAATATAAATACGCATACATAAATCACACAGATCACTTTCACGCAAAAACTACTAAACCGTTTGCAATGAAATTTGGTACGTAGACAGCTGGACAACTGGAATAACATATAGGCAACTTTTTATCCCAATATTCCTACGGGATACGGACTTACGCGGGGCGCAGCAAGTTATTATATAAGTCAACATTAAATTTCCACCAGACATCATCATTTCTATTTCTTTTATAGCTGCTGGCTGGCCCTAGATCCGGATCCCTAGGACCGAGATCCATATCTTAAAATTGATAGTCTCAGCAGAAAATGCTCCGCAGGTGTAATAATGTTTGTAATGACATAGTTTTTCTATTTCTCATAGATTAGGTTGTATGTCGTGTTTTGCATCAGGTGTTTCGTTTCCGAAATAAATTATAGCCTATATGTTACCCAGACTTAACCTATATAACAACAAACATTTTCAATCAAATCCGTTAAGTACTTCCGGAGAATAGGGTGTACAAACAAACAGACAAATAGACACATTTTTTATTCCAGCTCTATACTGTTTAAATCCCCTGCAATTATTATTTTTTTAATATTAAAGATATGCACACCGTTTTTTCTGTTTTTATATGTCTAGAAGTATATATGACGATATTACAAAAATCTCGATAAAAAGATCAATTACCTGTCACGGACTTCATTCAAAGCCGCCGGTTGCATATTATCACATAATAGAGCATTACTGGATTGGCGATTAATTCTCTTCTTAATGCCGGTATCTGCTTCGAAGTTAACTGAATAACAAACAAACAATATACCTTAAAAAACATTATACCTCTCGTTCATATTATCGTTACGCTTTCAGACTTTTTGAAGTGAAACTTCTTTAGAATCGTTGTGATTTCAAACCTGATGCAACGGAAAAAAACGACAGGTAAGAGACACAAATACAAAAATGTATTTGTGTCTCTTACCTGTAAATGTACAATGTGTAGAATGAAGTCGGTTAAGAATGAGACAGAAATATACATACTACGATTTATTGAAGTTTCACTACTATCGTGTGTGAATCGCACACACAACTTCTTTTTATTTGGTCAAAGTTTAAGGCTACTTATAGTAACAAAAAACTAACTTAATGGTGAAGTATGAAACAATGATTTGTATGCGGTACAACTCGCAATCCTACTAATATTGAAATGCGAAAGTTTGTAAGGATGTGTGTGTGTTTGTTGCTCTTTCACGAAAAAACTACTGAACCGATTGCAATGAAACTTGGTACGAAGACAGCTGGACAAGTGGAATAACATATAGGCAACTTTTTATCGCGATATTCCTACGGGATACGGACTAACGCGGGTGAAACCGCGGGGCGCAGCTAGTCAATAAATAAATCCAGTGGTCGTTCAGTGGTAGAAATTCGACCATAACTTTAAACATAAACTAAAGAGTACATAAAAGTACAATTATGTACATTTGCGTGGATGTAAAATGCTTGTGCGTGTAAATTTTTTATTTATTCGATTTTTTGCAATATTTTTTTTA
Source organism: Zerene cesonia (assembly GCF_012273895.1). Classification (NCBI taxonomy): domain Eukaryota; kingdom Metazoa; phylum Arthropoda; class Insecta; order Lepidoptera; family Pieridae; genus Zerene; species Zerene cesonia. The sequence continues at coordinate 4,032,369 of NC_052125.1, read as the reverse complement.
TATCTATCATATAAAAAGAATGTGTTGGGTTGTTTGTTTGAACGCACGAATCTCAGGAGCTACTGGTCCGATTTGAAAAATTCCTTCAGTGTTAGTAAGCCATTTATTAAGGAAGGCTATCCTATTAATATTATAAATGCGAAAGTTTGTATGGATGTATGGATGTTTGTTACTCTTTCACGTAAAAACTACTGAACCAATTGCCATGAAATTTGGTACGTAGACAGCTGGATAACTGGAATAACATATAGGCAACTTTTTATTCCGATATTCCTACGGGATACGGACTTACGCGGGTGAAACCGCGGGGCACAGCTAGTAGGCTATATATGTACCACCACATATGTACATGTAGACGGGGCGGACTGCTAGTAAAAAATATTTGCATTATACAAAGATTTTACTTCACTTTTATGTTTGCTCACAGATAGTTATATCAAATAGGGGTCTGGGGTAGTGCGACTTTTCTAATTTTATCGCTCGTTCGGTGCGGAAGTGCCTCTGAGTTGCGTGCCTTCATACTGATACTGCTTTTTAACTTATTCTTATCCGGATGTACTTATGAATGATTGAATGATGAACTTATCCGGATGAACTTATGAATGAGTGAATGATGAACTTATCCCGATGAACTTATGAATGAGTGAATGATGAACTTATCCCGATGAACTTATGAATGAGTGAATGATGAACTTATCCGGATGAACTTATGAATGAGTGAATGATGAACTTATCCGGATGAGTTTCTTCTTCTTCTTCTTTTAATTAATGGCTCCACCCAGTAAATAGGGACTCCGCCAATGTCCAGTATATAAGGGAGAGACAGGACTCAAATTTCAGACAGATAGACTAATACACTTGTGACATTTAACATTTGGGTATCGGTGGAAACATACAAAAATTTAGATCCACTTGGAGCAGCTATTTATCCGGATAATTATCCGGATTAACTTATGAATGAGTGTTTGATAAACTTATCCGGATGAAACACGTATAAACACAGAGAGAAAACTGACCATTAACATCAGGCTCGTAGTTCCACAAGGCTCGCTCATTGCAATTGGGACTATCACAATCCACCTCCTTCCAGAGCTCCTCTACAGAGGCGTTCTGGTATAATGTCTCTGTTGATGTGTTACCACTGTCTTGGTCGTAGGTTTCCGGCTGGTCTAGTACCTGGTGAGAAACACACTTGTAAATTAAAAAACCTTTTTGATCATCACAGGATGGATTGGAAACCCAACGCCCCCAATTTCCGCCAATTGTCCCCTCACACGAATTCATTTCTAATTAGAAAAAATCTATGTCTCATATTTCTCGTTATGAATAAGGTTTATTGTGTGTACGACGTCGAGTCGATTAATTTTTATAACAATAAACAAAATTTGTAGACATAAATACTGGGTATACTGACGACATAAATAACTACGCGATATGGTATAATTGTGGGCGAAATTTAAAAAAAAAATAGTGACTGTCATAGTTACGTTTTTCAATTAATTGTTTTAGTTGTTTAGGAATGCGTATAACGCTGCTATTAAGGTTTGGTTTAGATTGGCTTAGAACAGCTAAAAAAATTATTGAATATTTGAAATAATTAATTAAAAAGTATGGCAATCGCTTTATTAAATGTTTTTTTATACTTTAAATTAGAGTTAAAAAATTGATATATATGATTGATTAATATGAATATGCTTTTTCTAATTTCATAAATGTGAGTTATGTGTAAATAATTTTGCAGCGAAAGAAGAGCCACAATTATATTAATAGTGCTGAGTACCATTTTTCAACCGACTTCAAAGAAAGGAGGAGGTTAACGATTCGACTGTATTTGTATTCCTTTTTTCTTTTTTACCTCATTTAAAATTGGTCTAGTTTTGACAATTTGAAGGCGATTATATATTATTTTATTCTATAATTGATATAAAATACCCCCCTTTTCATCATTTGTTCATAAATCAGGTTTGTAAATATAATGTTAAAAAAATGTTCACATACCTGATAGTGTGCTCTAGATCCAAGAAAAAAAACAGCACTCGTATTTCCTGTATTTGCCATTTCTTTCATTTCTGAAAATACGTACAGTAATAAACATTACACATATGAAATCTTTTATGATTCGATATTCAAATACTTTTTAATAATATCTAATGTCTGATTCAAACAAAAGTTAAAAAAAAA
>NC_052125.1:4026491-4029188 GCF_012273895.1 Zerene cesonia | reverse complement strand
GACATATTCAGATTGGCGGAGGTTTGACCCGGCCCACCGCCACGACCGGTTGCCCGAGTAGCAAGGGACTCCCCATTTCGTTTGAGTAATATCTTCTATATATTCTAAGCGATGAAAAAACTTCAACATCGCGATGTAGCTGGTGTAATTGGATTGGCTGTTCCATTGTGGAATGACGTTGCGTGACGCGGGTGCGAGGAACAAAGTCTAGCTAGAGTTTATATATCTAACAAGACGCGTTCGTGCTACGTCTTAGCTCTAGTTTCTTGTCACGAACAAATTCAATTACAGAATTATTACGAACGCTCTACGTTCGAATTTTAAAACTGCACCTACGACTTCTATTATGTTCAATTTTGAAAGAGTTTCTAACGTAGAGATAACGAAGAGGTAGCTCTCTCCATCCGTTATGTTGTTTCTAATCATGGGGCAGATGAAAATGTTTGTATTTTTTATAATTAAGTAGTTTTCAACATACTTACCATCTACTATTCAAATAAAGCAAAGTTCGTATAGTTTTTATGGGCGCAATTCCCATAGGAACAAATATAACATTCGGAGAGCGAAAAATGTAAAGTATTACGAAAAACCGAATACCGAGAAGCGTCTGAATTTGACGTTGAGTCAAAAGTTTCAACAGTAGAAAGAATTATTAGCCGGTAAAATAGTGGATTAAATTAGAAAGCACAAATCACTTAATTCTAATACTTATCGTTTTATTTCGTTCACAATACATATTATTAGTGTCTGGACTCAATAATTTTATATTTGAAATTTAAATTCATTTGCATAATTTTCGAAACGTTCACTTCAATTAAACTAGATGGCGCTGTGAACTGAAACATCGGTAGAGTTGGTGTGCTTTCTTTTCTTTTGTTAAAACGTAATGATATGATTTATTTAAAGACAATAATGAAAAATAATAAATATATGTTATAATAATGTATTAGGTAATTGTTTACAAAGGCGGATATACAACTAGAGTATAAAGAGAAAGCATACTATGGTCTTTGAACTTGTAGTAAAGGACGAAAAATGTCGTGCTTGTCAAAACTCAATAATAGTGAATACATATAATATAACTAGCTGTACGCCCCGGCTCCGCCCGGGTTGTCATTTATCGTAATTAAAATTATTTAAACTATCCTATCTCTCAAGTTGGATCGAACTGCACATGGTGTGCGAATTTTATTATAATCGGTTAAGTGGTTTAGGAGTCCATTGAGGACAAACATTGTGACACGAGATTTATATATATTACTAGCTGCGGCCCGCGGTTTCACCCGCGTAAGTCCGTATCCCGTAGGAATATCGGGATAAAAAATAGATGTTAGCCGATTCTCAGACCTACCCAATATGCTTACCAAATTTCAGAGGAATCGGTCAAGCCGTTTCGGAGGAGTATAGAGACTTACATTGTGACACGAGAATTTTATATATAAGATGATATATAATAATATTAGTGAATATAATAAACAAAAACAAAAATAGAAATTATGAAATCGTAGATCCTTGTTAGCACAAAATGACTATTCTCTCACAGTACTAATGTCACATACCATTTAACATCGTAGTTAAACATCTCTTTTAATTATATATTTATGTGGTTGTCGGGCACGCTTCGGCACGAATAGGCCAGCTCGCACCGGGGAAGTACCACATCCCCACAGAATCCCGATAAAGCATACTGCTGTATTTTGTTCGGTAAGTGACTAGACTCCCAGTATAAGGCTCATATCCTTTTCCTTACCCTTTCCAGTTTCTTTCTCTTCCTTTCCTTTATTCCTCTCGGTAATCGTTTCTTAATCCGTCTTTTGAAAATTGTAGAGGCGCAAGGCTGCAATCGACCTAACGCCTTTCCATATGTTCATGGGCGGTGGTAGCGCTTACCATCGGGCGACCCACCAGCTTCATTGCCCACGATGACATAAAAAACAGGTACATTTTATAACATAAGGTACCTACAAACCACAAAACATGTGCGCGCAGCCCCTAAATAGTGTCCCGAGCTGCTAACAATACGGTGTATGTAGCTCGGGCTTGTTCCAAATAACTCTCTTCCCTTAGGGCCCTGAATATAGGACTCTCTCTTCAGTTCATTTTTTTTTATTAATTAAGTTAATTTTATAAAGTGAAATACTGTTAAAATTCCCCTACCTTCCGTTGATTAAATGAGAAGGATCACTGGTTTATATAAGGATTCGTCCGCAAACTGTCAAAACAGCTTCATTGAAGGGTTGTATGCATTATCAGACTGTGGTATCATTCACGATGAAATGATAAACACCACTACATTATACATAGTATAAAACAAAGTCGCTTTCTCTGTACCTATGTATGTTTAATCTTTAAAACTACCCAACGAATTTGATGGGATTTGGCAAAAGCTAGTACACAATACATGATACATTGAATCAATACAATTTATTCTAAACATGATTGGCGTGGATAGGTTGGTTTATCATATTTTTTTTATAACATTAAGAAGCAAAATGACTATCAAGCTGGCTTAGTCAGTAAAAGTATATTATTATTAGACAATAAGTTAGCTTAGATCTGACCATTTGTTTAAATTATAAAAAGCTTTTTTAAGCGAATGTATAATTGATGGTACGTTTTTATTATGGTCTAAGAGCCCGTGAGGGCCAGACCTTAGTTAAAGTATAAAATCTAAAAGTTTCTCTGTGTATGCCCACT
>NC_052125.1:3994471-4025491 GCF_012273895.1 Zerene cesonia | reverse complement strand
TTTTAGGCTCTATAAAAAAGTTGTCTAATCAGATTTTTTTTCTATTCTAATAAAATACTAGTACAAATTATTGTATCTATACAACTTTTTAGTTCACGCAAACGTTCTGTTATTTACATTAATAACATTTTGTGCTTGGAAAAATAAAAATCTGATTGTGATATTTTCAGTCCCATAAGAACGCTATATTGCGTCATATACGCTTCAAGTGCACTACAAAAAATAATTGGATAATTACTGATTTGATTTCAAATTTATTTCTATACGGGAATAAATTATGATATTCACTAATTTGGTTATTTGTTTACTTCTTAAATAAAAACCTAAATAAGTACAACAGATTCAATGTTAAATTAATTATACTTTTGTTTGATTCGACTAAACATATCATATTCCTTATTTTTTATGTATATGCCACAAAATAAATATATACATAATAAAAGAGTGTAAATATTGGTTATTAGATTTAATTTATTTGGAATCATAGTTATCAAATCACAAATGCACCTAACATGCATTCTCTTCACAGAATATTAGTAGGTTGGGTATAAGATAAACATAGGAAGTTTATTATAAAAAAAGACAACTAATAATACGTAATATTAGTTGAAGTATTTGAGAAAATACAACAAAAAGAAGGTCAAATCAGCTACTAGCGTGTGGGTGAGACCCAAGTCTCTCTTTATCATTTTCTTGACAGTATTTGAACAGTTAGTTTACCATATATGATTGCTTAATACGCTTCAAACATATCTGATGGCGAGGAATTAGACCGGCTCCTTGCCTAGACCGGCTGACACCAGTAGCTACGGACCCTCCATACAGAGACGCTAAAATTTCGTATATATTCCCAGTGCACAAAAAACTTCGTCATCGCGTTTCAGAGATTTTACGTCATCTTTTTATCGCAACGTCAAATCGTATTCTCTTAGAATTTAATTAGTCAAAAAGTTATTTTTAAATACATTTAAAATTTATAAAGAGATTTCTTTGGTACAATTGTGATTTTAGAATATGTATGGGACAGTAGAGAAAAGCGCAATCCATTGGTAATTTCAGTGTATTAGCTCTATAGTCGGTCAACGACTCTACAGAGAGCGACAGCAAGTTACGCTGTCGCTCTCTGCTACATAGTGTATGAGTCATTGATCGTTTCTCCACATAGATTCAATTGAGTTAATTGAGAAAAACGACATCTATGATACCTACTATAAAGATATTTAGTAAAAGTTCTTTGCTAGTTATTCTTACCGTCGTAAAAAATATAAAAATGAATTGTAAATTGCTTCAAATATACCTATAACAATCAATATAATGCAGCTAGTCTCGTTGTATATAATATTTATATTATTCTTTACCTGATACTTCATTTTTTTTAGTAATGGCAACTTCAAATAAACGTCGCAACTCGAAAGTACTTACCTACGAGTTGCGGCTGAAACAAAATAAAATGGCGAGTTAGCTTACGAATACGATAGAAAACATTATTTTAATAAATTTGAGGACGTTTAATTAGTTTGTTGATTTGCTATAAATTCACTAGACAATATTGAAAAAGTTTTGAACTCTTTATAATTGTTGCCATTAGAGGTGAGTAATTTGTTGCAATAAACATAAAAATAAAATCATTTTAACATTATAGAAACACTGTCAAAGAGTGTTGCAAGAAGTTTTAAATTTCAATAAATTGACAATATTGTTTACGTTCTGTTTGCTGTTGAGTTTATTTCAAAGTATTCTTTTAAAAATTAACTTTTAAAAATCATGTGTTTTTATATGAGTGACGTAAAAATTAATTTAAAGTTTTTGCTGACATGACAGTTTTCGTCTAATGAATTATAAATGCAGGATCAATTTCTTATAAGAGTACATGAGAGGTATCCGTATATATTTTCTTTCTTTAACTTATTTTTATAGACCTCATCGTTTCTAACTCTAAGTATAATTCTATGAAAGTAGAAGTAACTGTATAACTGTATCGGCAGTATAATAATTCCGAAGATTCAATGTACCTTCTACATTCTCTTTTTAGATAACTTATGTATGTGTAAAAACTGTTAAAAAATAAAATATGTAAATTATTAAGTACCAAAATTCCTTTATACTGTGAATATATTTTATGTTTTAGTCAAAAGTGACATGGAATTATTTCCACAACTGAGAAAATTTTTCTAGGATCAAAAAATCAGATTAAACCTTTTAATGCTTAATATTCAAGTTCACATTTAATCATATTGAAATTGAAGTTTTTATAACTCACAGTGGAATCAGACAACTAAAAGAAAATTACATTACAATTACAACTTTTTGTAAAAAAATTTATTTGTAAAGTTTTAACAAAATCTTTATATTCATAATAAAAAAAATAGATTCCTATGACTCAATGTTAAATTTAACTATGAACCTTCAAACATCCAAATCCATCCATTTTCTAACTATATCAAGACAAACATACAGCAATTGATTTTTGTATATATTTACAGATATAATATAAAAGATGTCAGAAGGCGAAGGTACTTCATCCCAAGAGCCACAAGTTGTTGTAGAGTATAAAGAGGGTAGGTATTTCTTTATCATTAATTAATCTTTTATCTAGATAATAAAATGTCCAATAGACAAAAAACAATATTTTTTTATGTATGGGACACTTTATTATGCAGATATATAGTTATAAGACTTTTAGTTATACTAATCTACTTATAACCTATACTAATATATGCTTTAAATGATTTTTGCTGTCTATAACAATAATAATAATATGAAGCTGAAGAGTTTGTTACTTTAAATGCGGTAAAGTCAGGAACGCATGAATCAATTTTAAAAACTGTTAGATGTGTATGTACTATAGGGAAGCTGGTGCTGACCTGTACAAATTTCAAAATTCATTATTTTACAACAAGATACAAGTATACAGACATAGAAACAATTATATATAATCTCTATCACTACATAGTATGAAACCAAGTCACTTTCTTGGTCCCTATATCCCTATGTATGCTTAAAACTATGCAACGGTTTTGATGGGGTTTTTCTAATTGATAGAGTGATTCGAGAGGAAGGTTTATGTGTGTACATCTATGAAAGTACTTTATTGTGTGCAAAGCTGTGGGCATAAGCTAGTAAACTTATAAAGCACCTGACTTTTGGTAGCTGTGTACGAAATTAAAAAAGTCTAATAATATCGCTTTATGTTAACTTTTAAATAATATTGGAATAATTTTGATGTGAATGTTATATAACAATTCATTTTTATTACAGGTCAATTGGAAATTGTGAAATATGATAAAAATGAGGTAAGGTTCATGAGGCATTATTATTTTACGTGTATTCTAATAGTTTAATTTATTGTTGCAATTCTTGCAAACTATTAAAGGACACCTTATGGTCTATATCATGGGACTTTTTTGTGTTTGGTGTCTCAGAACTTTCAATTATCAAATCATTTTTGATGAAATCAATTTGGTGGAGTTCAGACATTTTGAAGGAGGTTATGTTTTATGTTAATTATGATTATTTTTAATAATTTAATGTATTTGGATAACCAAGAAAGGCCATCAATTTATGACCAGATATAGATTAAAGGTCTATATCAGAGATAGCACTATTTTGTACCTTAAAGATTCTATCTATCCTGTTAGCAAAATTAATCAAAATTGTCACAGCGGTTTACGATGAGAAGTGATACAGAGTGACAATTAATGTCATGCATTTAACAGGAGTTTTATTTCACAGGAAAGTCACATTTTGGGTGAATCATCAGATGGCAGCGATGAATTGAAATATATGCAAGTTGTGGACTCATCCGGGAAGAATGTGGTTCTCGATTTACTTAATATGACTTTGATTAAGTGAGTAACTTGTTAACCAACTTTTAAGTGTGATTTGCTCACATGCAGCCTTAAAAATGAGTTGCTAAAGTTGCTTTAGAAATAACGTATACTAGTATAATGAAATTTTTTGACCAACAACTTAAACACTTTGTACATGTTGGAGGCCCAATTCCTTTTCCTCACCCTTCCCAATGTATGCTTTCATTCTCCTTTCTCATAAAAACAGGCAGTGCATACGCAGAAGTACTACCTCTGCGAATGTTTCTGGACAGTGGTGATCACTTACCATAAGGTGAACAAGCTCAGTTGCCCACTATCATGTAGAAAAAGTGTGCAGTGAGTTTTTTTTGAATCGTCATTCCCATAAACGAAGGAAGTTTTTAATGAACTGTTTTTTTGTTTGTTTTTTTACTCAATGAATCTGTGGGTTTTCAACAAATTGACATGATGGTGTTTGAATGAGGAAGTAGTTGTTTTTTAATCCCATTATAGGATCTGGAGGGGTCTAAAAAACCCCAGATACTTTGGTGTCCTTTCTTGTAGGACAGATTCATATTTATTTACATCGTTTTCAGATGTGAAGACGGCGGAGATTCCTATCGTTTAGTGTCCAGCAGTTCGGACTGCGGTGATACGGAGACTGTCACATGCATACTGTCGAATGACGATGGGGAAGGTGTGTTTGTTTATTCTTAAGTTTAGTTTTAGGCTCTTGAACTGTACTTGTTTTACTGTTAATTCGTGGAGGAAGGGAGGCGGAATTCCTCCATAGAAAATGGGAGTAGTCCTCCATAGAGATGGAGAGTAAGGCCCTAATAGCATGATGTTGTTCAGAAACTTAACGCTATGAATTCAGTTTGTATATTTTTTTCTAGTTTAGCTAATTCTATGAAATGGAATATTTGTATATCCGTAGAATAGATTCATACAAAAAACATTATTCATTGTACATTGATTCATGTTACTATATAGTGTATAAGATGTTTGGAAAACAATAAAATAAAGTAAAAATAATTAAATCGAACTAATCATAAACGCGAATGTCTATATCAATGGATGGATGGATGTTTGTTACTTTTTACACGAAAAACCACAGAACAGATTTGAATGATACTTGGCTGTGATGTAGCTTTCGCATCAGAATATCTAATATTTGCTCATTGTGTGTCTATCTGTCAGTCCCTGCAAAAGTGATCAAATAACTATTGATCAGTTGATAGTGCTAAAAAAAATCTACCATTAATGAAATATTGCATGAAGGAAACATCGTGAGAAAACCGATATATCGAAAAATCTAAAATGCGTCGACATGTGACATCTGCCAACCCGCACTTGGCCAGCGTGGTGGATTATGGCCTAAACCCTCATAGCAGGCCAAAAAGAATTATTATATTATATTTAAATTGATTGTATTATTGTATCGATTACTAACTGCGCCCCGCGGTTTCACCCGCGCAAGTCCGTATCCCGTAGGAATATCGGGATAAAAATTTGCCTATATGTTATTCCAGTTGTCCAGCTATCTACTTACCAAATTTCATTGCAATCGGTGCAGTAGTTTTTGCATGAAAGAGCAACAAACACACACACATCCTTACAAACTTTCGCATTTATAATATTAGTAGGATAGTAGGATAGTAGGATTAGTAGGATAAATTCTCGTTTACAGAAGACCAGCAGTACATGGTGATGGGCGGTGAGAACGGACCACTTGTTTATTTGGAGTCAGAAATCGCTGAGGAAGCTCAGCCCGAACAGAAACCTGTGGAGACGAAGGTGATTTTACAATTTATCACTGCATAGTATAAAACAAAGTGGCTTTCTCCTTCCCAATGTCCTAAATCTTTAAAACTACGCAATGGATTTTGATGCGGTTTTTTTTTAAATAGATATAGTGCGCTCGAACTGTTTTTTCTTTGTCTGAATGTGCTCATCTCAGGCGCTCATGGACCGATGTTTAAAATTCTTTCACTAATGTCTATGTACATAGTCTTAACTGTACATATACTACGGGCGAAACCGTAGCGGACCGCTAGTATTTTTTAAATGGCATAGTCGGCAATGGAGCTGATGGGTCGCATGATGGTAAGCGCTACCACCGCCCATGAACATTTGGAGACGCGTATAGTCAATTGCAGACCTTACGCCTCTACAAAGGGATTGCCGACTTTAATTGGGAATGGATTAGGAAAGGACTGATGAAAGGAATAAAGGAAAGGACTGGGAAGGATAAGGAAAAGGATATGGGCCTCCGGCTCACTCACCGTACGGCGGCGGTTTTCTGTGGGGTTGTGGTACTTCCCTGCGAGCTAGCCCAATTCGTGCCGAAGCGTGCTCGACTCCAACAATAAAAAAATGTAAAAGTATATATATATATAAGTGTTTATAGGTGCTAGTGACCACTCAACATCAGATGGCCTCTGGTGGACCAGATGGAGAAAAAGTTAAAAAAAAAGTTGTTGTAAACATAGATTTTTAAAATTCCTCTTTAAAAATTTTTCAGCCCCAAAAACAACAGCAGCCCAGTCCACAGTGGATCTTGGAACGAGCGAAAGCATTGCAAGCGTCAAAGTGAGTTAAGCAATTAATGCTAAATAATGTAATTAATAAAAAACTTAACGACAAACAATGGACCAAACTTAAAAAAGTACGGCCATTATTTCAGCATATATTTTTTGTGGGTTTTCAACGAATTGGTGAAATTGTTTTTGTGTTTGATAGGAATTCGTTGTCATTCGGTCCCATTTTAGAATCTGGAGTGGAGTCCCCCAAGAGACGTTGGTGATGACGATGATTCTAAAGCTTCTAAACGAAGTCAAGTGGTTCTACTATAATAAATTGAATATTTGAGTTTGAATCACACTATCACACTAAATGTGTAAATTTGTTTGTTTGGATGTTTGTCCATCAATCACGCTGAAACTACTGAACGGATTTTGATGAAATTTTGTTTACCAAATTTACATTTAGACAGGGTACGAGCTGACTTGAGTGATAGAATACTTTTTATCCTGATTAAAGGTTCCCTAGGGATAAAACAGGAATCTTGATATCCGATCGGAGCCGGGACGAGCGTCTACTATAATAATACAGTTAAAAAAAACTGAGAAACACGCTTAAATTATAGAATTAACTTAATTGTCTCACATACTTATATGCAGAGTAAACGTCAGGAATTTATTTAATCCTGGCGATCCTAATCAGGATAATAATATAAATTCATGAAATTATTGCATTGTCACCGATCTTTGATAATTAATTAATTCAAACCTAATTCTTTCCATTCAATTGGGTCAAAGTCACGTCTCGAGTAGTCGATGACAAACAACCGACAAAAGAAGTTATATCAGAACTAGCTGCGCCCCGCGGTTACACCCGCGTAAGTCTGCATCCCGTAGGAATATCGGGATAAAAAGTTACCCATGTGTTATTCCAGTTATCCAGCTATCTACGTACCAAATTTCATTGCAATCAATTCAGTAGTTTTTGCGTGAAAGAGCCAACAAACACGCACACATCCTAACAAACTTTCGCATTTATAATATTAGTAGGATAGGATTATTATTATTTTTTTTTAATGTCATGGCGGGCAGCTGAGCTGGTGGTTCGCCTGATGGTAAGCAATCACCACAGCCCATAAACATTCCCAAAGGTAGTACCTCTGCGAATGCGCTGCCCGCTTTTATGGGGTAAGGGAAAAGGAAAGGATTAACGACTGGAAAGAAGGAATGGACTAGGACGGGTGAGGAAAAGGAAACGGGCCTCCGGCTCCCCCACTCACCGTACGAAACACAGTGGCATGCCACTATTTCACGCCGGTTTTCTGTGGGGGTGTGATACTTCACCGGTGCGAGCCGGCCCAATTCGTGCCGAAGCGTGCTCGACTCCCACAATATAATATGAGGCCCTTATCCTTTTCCTTACCTTTCCCAGTCCTTTCCTCTATTCCTATCGCCAATCCTTTCTTAATCCCTTCCCAAAAAGTTGGCAATCCATTTGTAGAGGCGTAAGGTCTGCAATGGACCTTATGCCTCTCCAAATGTTCATGGGCGGTGGTAGCGCTTACCATCAGGCGACCCACCAGCTCCTTTGCCGACTGTGACATAAAAAAAAATATATATATATATATTATATGTAGGATTTGTGTGTGCAGGACGATAATGTCGAGCCTGCAGCGGCGGGCGCGCGGCGCGCGGCGGCGGCGCGGCGCGCTGCCCCCGCCGCACGAGCTGCTCGCGTCGCCGCAGTTCCGCCTCTACCTCTACTCGTGCAAGCTCTGCCCGTTCAAGTGCAACGCCGTGCGCGAGCTCTCCGCGCACAAGGTGATCGTCATCGTCATCATCATCATCATCATCATCATCATCATCATCATCATCATCATCGCCATTATCATTACCATCACTGTCATCGTGAACATTGCTATGACCATTATCATACCAATCTCTACTATTGTAACACCATCATCTATAGCTTGCTATTGTGTTTCGTACGGTGAGTAGGGGAGCCGGAGGCCTATTTCCTTCTCCTAGCCCTTCCCAGTCCATTCCTTTTTTCCATTCATCATTCCTTTCCTTATCCCTTATCCCTTAAAAGCGGGCAGCGCACTCTCAGAGGTCTGAGCTTCTGCGAATGTTCATGGGCGGTGGTGATCGTTTACCAGCAGGCGAACCACCAGCTCAGTTGCCCGTTATGACATAAAAAAAAAAAAATTATCATAATCATCACCATAATCATTACTATCACCATAATTTTTACCATTATCACACTTTTTATTAATTACGATCACCATCTGACTCTAATGATGCATTAAAAATCTATTTCTATTAATATGAATATAAAGCTCAAGAAGTTGCTTGTATGTTTGAATACGCTAATGTCAGGAAATACTAGACCGATTTCAAATATCCTTTCACCGTTAGATTAGTTAGTGTATGTGATCCTTGAGTACTAAAATATAATAAGCTTTAATATATTCCTGGCTTCATAATAACATGAGATGTATCAAGAGCGAAGAGGGGGGTGGATCATGCATGGATGCATAGCAGAATCCACACACAGCCAAAATTATTAATTAAAAATTATGTTTCTAGGCAGCGGAACACACCGGCGAGGGCAAATGGCGGTCCGGGGGCAGGTCGGGCAGTATAGCGTTGCAGTGCCCACGCTGCCCCTTTAGGGGCAACACGCATATGCAGGTGGGTGCTCGTTTTAAAATATATTTTGCCGGTTATCGGATCTCCGGAGATCCGGTTATCTAGCCTCCGGATATCAGGATATCCGGCGGAATTTACAGCTGTAATGTTATACACCGTAATTTGCTGTTAGTGGTTTGGGTGCCCATCATGTGGTCCGATTAAAACTAATCTTATTGTAAAAATCTTATTGTTTTGTTAAGAATAATTATTTATGCTTCTTACCACAAAACTTTTTACTGGGTGAACTGATTTCTATGATTATTTTTTGATTTGACAGCTGGTTGCATTTGAATTTGGTCTAGCTCGTGTTTTTTTTTTATATGAATAGGTTTTACTTAATATTAACTATATTAATTCGTAGGAAAGAAATTATTCTATTACTTTAATGTTACACCTGTATATAGATAACTAGCTGCTGCCCGCAGCTTCGCCCGCACGGTCTTGATAAATTTTCATGGTACAACTTTCATCTCCTATTTTATCCCCTTAAGGGATAGAATTCATCAAAACGCTGCATCCTTTGCTGATACCTACATCGTAAAATCTATCTGCATGCCGAATTTCAGCCCGATCCATCCAGTGGTTTGGACTGTGCGTTGATAGATCACTATGTCAGTCAGTCAGTGGGTCAGTCAGTCAGTCAGTCAGTCAGTCAGTCACCTTTGAATTATATAGAATACTAGCTGACCCGGCAAACGCTGTTCTGCCTTATTCTTATCATTAAGGGTTATAACAAATAGATGTTGGCTGATTCTCAGACCAACCCGATATGCAGACAAAATTTCATTTGAATCGGTCCACCCGTTTCGGAGGAGTAAGGTAACTAACATTGTGATTTTATATATAACACGTTTTTGTTACAGTTGTCCAAGCACGTGTTGGAAGCGCACCATAAGAATAAAGAAAAAGACGAACAAGGTATAATGTTTAAATCTATATTAATACTAGCTGCACCCGGCAAACGCTGTTCTGCCTTACTCTTATCATTTAGGAGGATGAAAAATAGATGTTGGCCGATTCTCATAGATACCGGATAAGCACAAAAAATTTCATCGAAATCGGTCAAGCCGTTTCGGAGGAGTATGGCAACGAAAACTGTGACACGAGAATTTTATATATTAGATTATAAAGCTTAAGAGTTTGTTTGTTTGAACGCACTAATCGCAGGTACTACTGGTCAGATTTGAAAAATTCTTTCAATGTTAGATAGCCTGTTTATTGAGGAAGGCTATGGGCTATATATGTACCACGGACGAAGCCGGGGCGGAGCGCAAGTAGTTTATATTAAATCTATATGTTACCGGTAATGTGTAGAATTCAGACATTCTGTGCAACGCCCAGAAAATTTATATAATATAGTATATGTGGACAATCTTTCTCAATAGATGGCGTGGATTTATAAAGCATTTCAATGCTATAAAACTGAAAATTAAATATCTACACTTATAATAATATAAGGATGAAGAGTTTGTTTGTTTGCACCAGTTTATCTCAGAAACTCGTTGTTCGAAATGGTAAAATAATTTGTGTTATATAGTCCATTTGTTGAGAAGCGCTACAGGCTTTAACAGTTACGACCTAGGGGCAACCGCGAGACGAGGGAAAATAGTTATGATACCCATACTAAAGTATTACATATTTTCCGATGAAATGTACACACTATGGCTTAATTATAATGTTTTATTCAGGCCGTTAATTAAATGCCGTTTGATAAAGAGGCTAGTCTATTAATTAAACGACTAAGCAAGTTGCCTGTGATAGGTATAAAAAGGTATACATGTATATTTGTGTTTGTTGTTTTTTTGCAGATTACGTAATATTTGGTAACAAAGTGTACCTCAGTAGCGCAGAGGTGGAAGCCGCAGATGTTCTGGTGTGCGGCGCGTGCGGGTTCGAATCCAGTTCCAAGTTGGAGTTTAAAAAGCACATCGAAGAAGAGCACGACGCTACCGCTTGTTAGCATTGCATAGGTTTTTGTTTAGCAATAAATCTTTTGAGGTGGCTTTGTGGTTTTATTTTACTATGGTTGTATTTAATTGTGTGAATTGTTATACCGGTTTTGATGAAACTTTACGAGAATGTATGTATGTAAGCATGCTTCGGCACGAATCGTGCCAGCTCGCACCGGGAAAGTACCACACACCCACAGAAGACCGGCATGAAATAGAAGAATGCTACTGTTTCGTACGGTGACTGGGGGAGCCGGGGGCCCGTTTCCTACTCCCCACCCTTCCCAATCCATTCCTTTCCAATCGTCAATCCTTTATACCTTCTAAAGTCGGCGATCCATTTGTAGACGTGTAAGGACTTTACTAATGTTCATGGTCGGTGCTAGCGTTGACCCTAGGGCGACTAATAAAAAAAGCATAGGTTAAAAAAATAGGCAAGAAATAAATATTTAATCAATGACCTAAAAATGTTGTTAACTGTATGCAGTCAATTATTCACACGACTAATATTAAGTAATTTTTCATTTTTAGTACACATTGTTTTGTATTTAAACTTAACTATTAACAACTTTAAAAAGCCTATCGGTATTTGTACTTATTAATCTGTGGTATACCACAGATTAATAAGTATGCCCTATAGGGCATAGCTGCGCTGCTGCCGTATGTAAGTGTATAATCTATGCTGCTGCCTCTAAAGCTACGTTCTTACGTAGCTTTTTTTATGTCTTTTATTCATTTTCAATTGATAATTTTATTTTCTACCGGCTTCAGAAAAAAGGGGAGGATGTTCTCAATTCGATTGCATTTCTTATCTCGAAACTTTTTGGGTAAAGCGATTTAAATTTATTTGTCTTTTTTATTTAAAAGCATTTAATTTGGTGCCGCCATTGTGGGTCCATGTGGGCTTATGTAATACTAACATTATTTGTGGTGGCATAAATAGTACTGTTATTCCTAGATATTAGTGTAAAAGCTAACAAAAAATTCATTAAAAATATTAATATTTGAGAATTAATGCTTATTCGTTTAAAATTAAGCCTCATTGGAAATACCGCTGCAATCAGTTAGTTACACAAACAAGGCAAGCAGGGATATTCCGCTTGGCGAAAAATCGAGAAAATCTGAAAGAAGACCCCTACTGTAGTCCTTAATATTCCGTCTTCTAAACACAAGATCGCAGAATGTGATAGATTCCTACCTTCTTCTAAAGAATCAGTAAAAATACGTTCCTTTTTTTTATTTTTCAAATAAGTTTATAACATCTACCACCACGGACACTACCTATCAAAAACATCCTTTCTTTTAAGTTGGATCAAACTGCACATGTTGTGCAGATTTGATAAAAATCGGTTGAGTAGTTTAGGAGTCCATTGCAGACAAGGTTTTTGTATATTACAGAGACACGTACTATTTGTATATTAAGTACAGACATAAAAATCCCATAGGTGTCCCTTAATTACAACTTTAAAATTTAATATAATTTTTTTAGGAGTAGCAAACAAATTAACGTAAACTTATAATATTATTTATAATCGTAAACTGAAGTGTTTACAAAGATAGAAGGATCGTTAACAACCTCGTTCAAATTAATTGACGCAATAAGAAAATACACAAGCACCCTGTACCTCGATATTCATCCAGCTCTTATATCGTCCAATTAAAATTATAATAAAATTGTTTTTTAATCAAAATTATGCTTTACGTAAACGAGTTAAGATTTTAATTACTAAAGCAAATTTATGTGTAATGAATCGAATTCAAAATGGATTACAAACAAAATGCGCGCGCATTCCCAATTCAAAATGGCCGCTCTTTTCGTAGTGATGTCATGTTAGACGAATAATTGTATCGAATAGCGTGATATCGATGCGCCATATACTCGAATAACAAAAATAACTAAACAGCCAAATGGATAGGTTCATTGAATCTAAAGTCAGAAAATGACAAGGTCTTAAGGTTTGCACTCATCGTGAGAAGCACAGTAGCATTCACATGCTATTACTCGTTTGACGGCGATCACCTGTGGCGGTGTGGTGTCTATATTGTGGTACCCGGTGTACCTGGTGTGAGATAGCTCAGCGTACTCGATTCTCACAATGTGAAAAACATTATCTATTCATTGCATATGAATAAAATTGTATAATATAATTATTTTTAGCAATTGAGCGTGTGGTTCGATTTTTCGATGATTCGAAGCCATCCGCCAAAGAACGGTGTGACCGGTGCAAATAGGTTGTCTTCTTTTAAGGGGTAAAGGATAAGGAAAGTATTTACGACGGAAATAAAGGAAGGGTGAGGAAAAGGATAAGGGTCCCTGTTAGCCCCCTAAAAACTTCTACAGATATCGTAGACAGCAAACATTATCAATGTTACGTGTTTCGATTGTATCGATATTGTCAGTACGATTAATTCGAGATTAAAATCGATAACTGGTTTCTTGTTCAGTCTTGCACGGGAAACGACATGTAATTATTGTATTTCAGTACTGAACATAAATATCAAAATCAAGTATTTTGTATACAATTTACTGTGTATTTTTATGGAATAAAATATTGATTTTTCACGTTTATAGCGTATTTTTGTATCTATTAATATAGATATGTGTTAAGTGAGCGTAATTTTAGGATATTGTGCTTTTTTTTCAAATTGTGACCAAAGGATATTTATTACTGAACATAAGGTAAGTAAATAATTCATAGTTAAGTAGTTAGCAATAATCAATAGTATTTATATTACTTTTTCTTGTTGATTTCCGTTATTTTATTGATGTATAGAGTTATTCAATCTAGAGTTTTCTATAAAACAACAAATACCTACATCTCATATGAATATGTAGTTTTTATAAGAAAATAATATTTTCCGCCAAGAAAACAGATTTTTAAGCGATTTCTATCTCAAAACAACAGTAGGTACATTATATTGCTATCAATTTCGCTATTTTTAATTATTATTAACAAAAAAACTGCATTTAAAATGTCTTGAACTTGAACAAATTTAAATGGGACTACACTTACACACCACACGAAATCGCTTCACCTAGTGGAAAGTTCTCAGATATACCTAAACAAAAAAGACAAAAACAGTCGAATCGAGAACCTGCTCTTTTTATGAAGTCGGTTGAGTGATTTTCGAAGCAGTTTGTTGTCTATAATATCTATTTACCTTTTCACAGCCATAACACATAACAGCAACCTAATTTAGATTTTATGTTATTTCTTTTCTTTTTAAATTGTCGTGTGTGTGTTTATGTTTTTCTTATTTCCTGTATATTGTTCAGTTTTTCGTCTTTTTGTTAGTTGTTATGTGTGTATTTGAGTGTGAATAAATGTATATGTCTATGTCTATGAACTAAATGTCTGTCTATAAACTAAAGCTTGAAAGAAGTGGAATTATAAAACTGTAGGAATATATCACTTCTTTCGGAAATGAAAAACATCACACTAATCGGATGTATAAAAAAATATGCTTCGTTTTTGAGCACGTCGGCTAGAAACTTAATAGAAAACCACGTCTATTCTTTTATTTAGTATTATTTCCATTTTCAGCTGACGCTAGGAGCTAGAACATTTATTGAATCCTACTATCCTACTTAATACTAATATTATAAATGCGAAAGTTTTTACTTAATTCTTTCAGGCGTCACATTAAATGATTAAATTCGCGTTTATAATATTAGTAGGATACTCTATAGTCTATACTTATACTATGCAGCTAAAGAGATTTTCGTTTGACTGCGTTTATCTCAGGAACTATCAGGGCAAATTGTATTTTGTTTAAGACACTAATGCACATATTAATAAATAGTTGGTAGATAAACGTACTGTATATTTTTTTCGATCGAGCATCGCTTAGATTTAGTATATGCTACTGTGTTTCGTAAAGGGGGAACCGGAAGCCTGTATCTTTTTCCTCACCTTACCCAGTCCATTCCTTTATTTCCGTCAACAATCCTTTCCACATCCCTTACCCCTTCAAAGCGGTCATTTGCAGAGGTCCTACGCCTATGAATATTCATGGGCGGTGGTGGTCGCTTACCATCACGCGAACCACCAGCTCAGTTGCCCGTTACGACATAAAAGTTAAATCGAAGTAAGCCATGATGTCAAATATTTATTAAAGCGAATGTATGTTTGTTTGTCTTTCATGGCGCAACGGAGCGGTTGTATAATATGATATTTGCGTCTAGAGATAGGAAGCCAAAGAGTGACGTAGGTGGCATGGGTCCTGGTCCATGGTCGCGGGGGAAGATCTCCAAAATACTGTAATCTAGGCGAGCGAAGCCACGGGCGGAGAGCTAGTGGGTATCTCATAAAACTAGTGAGACAGTTGAATGACGTAATAAAATAACGCGAATGAGGCTCGTAATGGCGTAATAAACCAACATTATATGTATTATAATTTATGTATGTACATTTCAAGTGTTATTTAGATGAAATAAACGTCTCGGTTAGGGCTTGGGTGGGATTCGATTCCCATATGTGGTAACTACAGTACTCATTCGACTTCGTCTGCTCTCAGAACTAATATGTAATTCTAAACATATCAGATGCTTGGCTCCCCCTTTAGGTCGCAACGCAAAAATACGTGTTCTTAATTGTAATTGGTTATTTTAATTTAATTTTTTTTATGTAATATAGTATTTTTACATTTTCCTTTGTGTATTTTCTGTAGTGTGGTGTACTTAATGAATGCGTTTTATTTATTTTTTTATTTTTATTATAATAATCATTTCTGAAACGTGTTTTTTTGATACTCTTGATATTATGTATAACTATATGCCCTTTAAAATCCCGTCAAAGTCGGTCCAGCCGTCCTAGAGATTAACCGGTTAAAACGGAGAAATAAAAGAAACGTAGGAGGTTATCAATTCGACTCTTTTTTTTGGTACCTCATAACTTTTAACCAGGTAAATCGATTTTTAAAACTCTTTTTTTACCTGGTGACACTTTGAAGGCGGTTTAGATTTTTTTTAACAAAAAATCCATAGAGGATCGATCACTATATACAGCAAGCGAGGTTCTTCAAATTTCGATATCCTCTCAACTATGCTTAAAATTATTTGCTCATACACCACAAAACTACTGCACCGATTCGGTTAAATATTTAATAATTTAATTGCATAGATAATAGCGGATCATGATACTAGTTATATTTATCGCATTGATAACTATCTTAGGTGACTTCAGAGTGGTCAAAAATCTACATATTGTAGGTCACTAATTATTATCTACCAACGTCCCAAAAAATGAGCATCTCATCTTGACTGTATATTATTAATTTGAGATGCATTTTACTCGATTTTTTGGCTTATTAGGACAAATAGACGGGATAAAAACCGCAAATAAATAGACTAAAACCTACAAAGTAAAACTGCGATAGAGAACCACTAGTGAACTATTACTATTAATACAGTTTTTGTTCATGTCATCGTCGGCAATGGAGCTGGGTCGCCTGAAGGTGAGCGCTACCACCCATGAATATTTAGAGAGGTGTAAAGATATTTGCTGATCTTACGCATCTGAATGGATTGCCGGACAGTGCATGCAATATTTCAGTCCGTAGTTCAACAAATGCTGACGCTTCATGTTTCGTGGTACGGGGTTTTGTTTGTTTACATTGCATTGACAATTATCTCGATCAGCTGACCTTGCTGTACAAATTATTGATTTTTTAAACACTTGTTGAAAAAATAAATTATCATGGCACTAATTGTAATCCCTTATATTATCCCCTTGGGGGCTGAATTTGTCAAAATTATTTCTTAGTGGATGCCTACGTCATAACATCTATCTACATGCCTAAATTCAGCCCGATCCGTTTAGCGGATTGTGCTGTGCGTTGATAGATCACTATGTCAGTCAGTCACCTTTGAGTTATATATATATATATATATATATATATATATATATATATATATATATATATATATTTTTTTTTTTTATGTTACAATCGGCAATGGAGCTGGTGGGGCGCCTGATGGCGCGATAAGCGCTACCACCGCCCATGAACATTTGTAGAGGCATAAGGCCCTTTGCAGACCTTACGCCTCTACAAATGGATTGCCGACTTTTTGGGAAGGGATTAAGAAAGGATTGGCGATAGGAATAAAGGAAAGGACTGGGAAGGGTAAGGAAAAGGATATGGGCCTCCGGCTCCCCCACTCACCGAACGAAACACAGCAAAATGCTATTTCACGCCGGTCTTCTGTGGGGGTGTGGTACTTCCCCGGTGCGACCTGGCTCAATTCGTGCCGAAGCGTGCTCGACTACCACATACAAATATAGAATATTAGAAGACTAGAAGACTTTTAGAATTTTTTACTGTCTTTCTAGTATGGCTCCAGTGAAATTCGGATTGTTTAAGGCGCGAAGCCGGGACCAGCAAGAACAACCTTCTACAGAAAACCTACTGAAATCAAACAACAGTATTGACCAAGGTATAATATTTTTGTATTTTATGTTTCTCACCGTTAAATGCTGCTCTTACCTTCCACAATTTGTTTTTTTTCCCATTCACCAGCTTTCCTCTCGCGTCTTTGCCCTTGAGGCAAAGAGACTGTCTTGAGGAGTAAAAGAGACTGTCTTGGGGAGTAAAAGAGACGGTCTTGGGGAGTAAAAGAGACTGTCTTGGGGAGTAAAAGAGACGGTCTTGGGGAGTAAAAGAGACGGTCTTGGGGAGTAAAAGAGACGGTCTTGGGGTTTTCCCCGCATAGTACTTCTATTTCCTGTGAGATTTCTATAACTATCTAACCATCATAATAATTATGCCCTTTATCGGATCGCAAACTGTATTCATACCATAATATTCTTACCATTTCATCCAAATCGGTTTAGTAATTTTTGCATGAAGAAGAGACAGACAGAGTTATTTTTGCATATATATAATATCAATAGGGATAATTGTTTTATATTGTCAATTAATATGCTTAATTTTTAAAAAAAATGCAGCAGGTACACCTAGCTCGCCAATACCTTCCACTAGTAAGGGTATAGTTGACGATCTGTCACCACTAGACTTCGCTATACTCAACTTGGATGATGATGATGATGATGTAAGTATATTGTTAGATGCAATTTCTCGTTTAATATTTTTTCGGATGTGTAATTGTCATTTTTTCCTGTTAAAAGTTATTTAGACGTAAATTAAAAAGTCTTCTTGCTGAATGTTGCTAGATTGTGTCTGGGTGTCGTTGTTTAGTTAATATTAGACGAAACTACCCTCAATCTGTTAATAGTCTTTGTGACTGGCTGTGGTTTGTTATCAATTGACTACATCAATAAGGCAGTTGTGTAATCGTATTACATACTTGTTACGATCCAACTGATATTCAAAACAGCTCCCTTTTGATTTCTTACAATACATTTATTAACTAGTAGTTAACCGCGGCTTCACTTGTGCAAGAACATTCATGGAAATGAGATGATTCCCCGTAATTCAGTATAAACATACATTCGTAAAATATTACCCTCCTTATCTTGTAGTCGGTTAATTATCACGGTGAAAGGAGTCTATTCTTAACCCGAATATATGTATCGTTTTCAGTTATCTGATGCGAAACCGAATCCCAGACGAGGTAGTGATTGCAGCCAAGTCGATCCGACACAGGTAAACTTACTCCAAATTATTGCATTTTAAATGCTTTCTCAAATTCTTGTAATTTATTTATTTATTAGTCCGGTATATATATATATAATTTGCATTTCCTTTCCTACCAGGTTGCATGGCAGAGATTGCTGTCTAGCAATAAGGCCGCCTTTTGTACAAAATATCATTGTGCCATATTATATTTATATACATTGTGACATATTCTGTTTTGTACAATAAAGAATTATAAATAATATATATATATATATATATATATATATATATATATATATATATATATATATATATATCATCTGAAGTGAAAGTTCTCTGAAGCCTGGATAGAAAATTCTACTCAAGGAAAGATCACGAGATGGGATTTAGACCCGCGTCTTGCCAAATCGTACCAACGCCTGGCCTCATTGGTCGAATTTCTTCTACTCTTTCGGTTTTATGTGCCTAAGGGACAATATGAAACGTTATTACAATTATACACTATTGTATCGATGAAACGCTGCCTTTGTTAAATTTAATTTTTAATTTTATTACATTGAAATGATTTATAAATAAGTAAGTTTTAAAGAATAGAATAAATTTGATTACGAAGCGGTTCACATACATACGCTGATTTCAGATAAACTACCGTCAACTGCAGAACCCATCTCTCACATCAACATCAACATTAGACGATCTAGACCAAATACACATTTATGATGAACCAGCCACACATTACGACGGCGCGTCCACGTCGTACGACGCGGATTCGTCACAATTCGACGTCAACTCGTCACAGTTTGACGTGAACTCGTCAGACTTCGACGCGAACTCATCACAGTTCGACATTAACTCGCAATTCGACGCGTCGTCGATTGCCGCCAGCGAGGATCTCTCTGTGTACTGCGCTATGTTGAAGAAACCGAAGAAGAGTCGATCGAAAGAACAGCAGCTGCGCGATATAGATATGTGGCAAGCGAGTAACATTGAAGTCATGCAGGTAAGGCTGTCGAAATTTTATTAAGAGTCTGCATTAATCCAGTTATAGAAAAACTTTGCTAGGTAACTAAGAACAATCAGAACATAATTATTTGCTTTTAAAGTTTTGATTAACTTTTATAAACATCTTGCTCATAATGACATTGTTTTATTTCAGAATAATAGACAAACAGTTGTGAAATAAATGTTAAAAGATCAAGGCATAGATTTGGATTGGTGATCCACAGGGATTCATTTTAGGTCCCTTTACGTGTAAACATATATATTTGATTCACCGCATTACTTACAGAAGATATGTATATCTATACTAATATTATAAAGCTGAAGAGTTTGTTTGTTCGAATGCGCTAATCTCAGGAACTGCTGGTCCGATTTGAAAAATTATTTCAGTGTTCGATAGCCCATATATTGAGGAAGGCTATAGGCTATATATGTACCACAGGCGAAGTCGGGGCGGACCGCTAGTAGTGAAATAAAATAGATGTTTATTTTGATCCATATTTCCATTTTTTAGAACCTTCTAAACAGAAGCGGGACCCTCGACGAACAAATCAAATGGGAGGCGATTGCAACAGCCCGCGGTCTTTGCACCCTAACAGACAGTTGTACTTGCGACGATT
Source organism: Zerene cesonia (assembly GCF_012273895.1). Classification (NCBI taxonomy): domain Eukaryota; kingdom Metazoa; phylum Arthropoda; class Insecta; order Lepidoptera; family Pieridae; genus Zerene; species Zerene cesonia. The sequence continues at coordinate 4,005,320 of NC_052125.1, read as the reverse complement.
GCACGGGGGCGAAGTACTTGGCCGGGGTCACGGACGGGGACGGAGGCCTGGGTGCTGCGCCTCTGTTCAGCGCTATCAGCGTTGGCTGTCAGATACAGTAGTTTTGGCCATATTTATTGATTCTGGTTGAACTAGTAGCCAGGGGGCTATATATCGTTATCGGATAAGGATATCGTTATATCATGATTTTTGGTGAATTCAATGCATATATTCGAGATCCAAATATGTGGAAAATACAGTTTATTATATGGAATAGGGGATATTGGGGATATTTAATGTGAAGATATTTGATTGAGATATTTCAAAGATATATCAATGTATAAGTGTGTGATTATACATTTCTTGAATCTGTCACAATCTGACGTCGAATCATTCAAGTTTGACGACATCTTGTCACGAATGACGTAATTTGGACACAGCCATTTTTTCATTGGCAGAGTGGATCTTTCAGTGTGATTTTATAACAGACACGAAGTAAATAACTAACGATTGAGATCATGTTGCCATTTCTAAAAAAAAAGGAAAAATTAATTATTGAAATGCTTTCAATAACAATAGGTTTCAATAATAATATAAACGTGTGTGTGCACTTTTTTGCGTTTGATATTACTGAAATTTATTATATTTCGTTTATGCATAACTAAGTTGCAATCCCAAAAATACGATTTCTACAATTATATGACTATATATATAGGATAACCAATATTATGTACCTAATCTGACTTATTTTCTAGCCCTAAGTCTAAATTTAGGCCTAGGAATAATTTATAATAACACTAACACTACATAGCTCTAGTGCTTTTGCCAAATTTAAAATAGTACTATAAAAATATATTTTGTCTACATAGGTTTATGAATGTAGGCCTCTAGAGCATTAAAAAGCGAAATAAATTGCAAAAATTTTTCGCTAATGAGATTAACAGTAAATTCTCTTACGTCACGCTAGAGTTTTTATATGCATTATAATTTTTACATATTTCAATGTACGTATATTTAAAATAAGGGTGCATTTGGGGTAATTACGGATGACGGGGTAAATCAAAAATGAAAAAATTACCACGTAGCCTAGTGTTTTAAAAAATGTGAATGCAATAATATAATACAATAATATAAGTTATGAAGTAACAGGTTTTGGATGGCCATATTAAATAAATAAATAAAAAAACATATATATTCAAACCTGGATAAATACCTACAGTCTACACGTTATTCACATTATAACAATTTTCTGAAACGGTTTTCACAAAATTTTTACCTTACACCACCTACGTTTATTATTTCTTTCGCTTGTAAATAATTTTACAATAGCTAATCTCTTGTTAATTGACACAACTCACAAGCGCGACTTTTGACAGTTATATTTATAATCTGTTCTTCTTTTTTTGGCGCGCTTTTAAATTAACCTTTAGTGTACTGGAGGCCTTATAGTGATAGAATTGGTGAACGAAGTGGCTTATTTCGGAGAGTGCAATCCAATTTCTTACTTTTATACAAAATACCTATACCATCTTGGGACAAGTAAACTGCTAAGTTTGTAAGAGAAGAGTGATATGCTATAAAACACTGCGAAAAATAGCAGTGAAAATAATGGACTGTTTTTGTCTAGTCATTTAATATAACTTATTTGTTATTGTGGAAAATGGTAATTGTGTGGATGGAACGATCTCATATTGTAAAATATATAAAAAAAATAAAAAAAATTTAGCTTCAATAGATTTAATCGTCTTTTTGAAGTCCGTACCTAGTATTATATTATCTGTGACCGTATTTAAGCAAAAGGTTTTTCATGAAGCTGTTATAAAATTGATTTAAAAAGTAAACTAATATTAATTAGATCTTTGAATTTGTACGATAAGTATTGTGTGTGCAAAATTGTATACTTTACTATAAATCCCTGTAAGATATTGTTTTATTTACATCTTATAACTGGAATATTCTATTAAGTTTGCATCCATTGCCCTAAACACGAATTATACCCCTTTACACACTTATACCTAATTATTATATACGTTTTACACTTTTCTATAAAGATACTCATAATATATAATGGTATATTAAAATAAGTTCTTGAATTAAAACGTATATTTTGTAGAAATTGTATTATTAGTATATAAATAATGTCGCGACATTTACATTAGGTACTTATTATTTATAAGGTATTTTATATATATTAATAATTTTATGTTTTGAGATATTTGTGTCGTAGATAACTAAATGACATACTACTTTTGAGAACTTAATAGAATAATATAACAATAGGCACGCAGACAGACAATGGTCGGTCGTAGATGTAGGATAAATTTTAAATATTCTTCCGAATTTTGAAATATCAAATTACCTTTTATGTTTAATTTTAAATTGATGTCTTAGGATAAATTTAGTGCAATTGTGGAAAAGGCCTCTGGAAAATGATAGAAAGACTGATGTGTCTTTTAATAATATACGTATAGTGTAAAATATATGAGGATGAAATACATTATTTATCTATAAAAAATACTACTACCAAGTAAGAGATTTGCAGTTTCTAAATTCAAACAATGGCTTTTTCGATATTACCACATTATACATAGGTGTTTTACTATATTTTTCCAAGATTTGTACTTTATGGGATACAGACGCAATCAAACGGTTTATGATAAAGATTATCACACTTGCAGGTTTAGTTTTCATCAAAATCGACTCCGTTTCAGCGTATGTTTGAGTTAGTTACCAATTTCGCCTACCACACCCAGTTGAAAAATTTACTAGCGCACATGAAATGTAATTTTAAAAACCCAAAACATATTTATTTAAGCGATTGAGTAATTACTAGGAATTCAGACCAATTAAACATTGAATAATTTGAGAAACGACATTCCCAGTTCATTTGTCATTTACCAATGAAATAGTGTGTAATTTTTATAGATAATAGTAATACTTCCTGTTTCTATGAGAGAACTTTTGCTAAGTATATTATAATTCTAATACTTCTAGTAAATCTAGTACTTATTTCATACCATGACATGTAATTTTTCATAGTATTTATTCAGAATTAGTTGAGTAATTTTTTACATATTAAGGAAAGAGGAGTATTGTCTATCGATTCTAGTGGTTATAAGTTGCTATTAATGAATTATAAACGCTTTTTTGAAGTATTAGTATAAATTGATCACACCTTTTAGTACCAAGAAATTATAAAAGATCTGCTAAATCTATTTATCATTTATAAAAGGTTTAAAAATAATTTTTACTTTTGTAAGTATGATACACTTAATGTAAAGACGAAATTTTTCATTTTTGTATCTATACTAATATTATGAAGCTGAAGAGTTTGTTTGTTTGAACGCACAAATATCAGGAACTACAGGTTCGATTTGAAAAATACTTTCCGTGTTAGATAGCCCATTTATTGAGGAAGGCTATAGGCTATATATGTACCACGGGCGAAGCCGGGGCGGACCGCTAGTAGATGATATAATACTTAAATATCTATGTTCCTACGGAGATTATTTTACGAAATTTAGCTTTACAATTATGTACTTAAGCATTGTTTTAAGTAAATGTAACTTTTGTATTGTGTATTAAAATATTTTATGATTACAGAATATACCTATGTAATATAAGTAATTTGTAGTAAAACACTAAATATTTTGAGAAAAGCACATGTTTCACAAAAAAATTTTAAGTTATTATTTTTTTTAGCAATTCCATGAAGCATATTTTAATCGGATAGTAAATGTATTCGAAGATAATGCCTTTTGGTGTCTTATACGGAGTTGTTTTTATTACAGCTAAATTATGTTACGTTATAAACTGTTATTTTTCAAATCGCTGTGAAAAATAACGGATAACTCCTTAGTACTCGACTCCAAATAGCCCATCACAATAATTATAACTTGTGTTTGTATGATGAACTACTTATCAATTATTATTATGATAATTATGACATTTTGAATTATTATTTGCGTTGTATCCTTAAACACAAGGTAATTCTTTCAAGCTATGTTTGGTAAAGATACTTATTGCAAGTTACTTTTTTCTAATTCTATGTTACTATAATCTACTTTAATAATAATTTATAGAGTATCCAATTAATCAAACGACTTCCTTAGCAAATAACTATGATGTAAAATCGTGTAGCAAGAGTGTGTACAAATATTTTTGAGATTATCGTAAATGTTCTAGAAATACATATAATTAATTTTATAATAGGTTTGTCAGATTGTCTCTTGGTGTTTTGTAGTTGTCTCTCAATTATTTGTGTTGTAATAAACAAATGCCGTGGAAATGTGTTTTATTTCATCATCCATTAATCAAAAACTTTCCTAGAGCTAGGTGTTCGTATAAAAGTGCGCTTTGTTCAAATATGGCGGTAGGTACAAAAATATTGATTGATACCATCGCAAGATTAAACGTTAGGTATTTAATTAATGAAATATTTTGATCTATGACTAAACAAATTTTGAAGTAAATTTAAGAAATAAACAAAGTTAAAGTGGAGACTAAAGGATCAATAACTTTATTTCAATGAATTGAATACATTGCGCAATTACCATTCCTAAAAAGATTAACAAAACCAGACCAGAAATTTGTACATATCATTCATTTCACAGTTATACTTGTGTAATGTTCAGTCAGAAGTATACATTTTTAAATAAAAAAAAATGATTCCGGACTACTTCTATAGATTGCCGAATACTACATTATTAGTTAATATTACTAGTATTATGTTATCTGTGATTTTACTTACTCTGTGCTACGTTCCATTTTACGATCTCATGAGGCTCATAAGATGACTTATGGAAACTTATGCCAAAAGTAGCGTCAGTCTTGTCAAAGTCCAAAATTGTCACCGCTCATTGTGTTGATTGTTGAAATAACGCCAATGAATATAACATTTTTAGCGAAAACAAAGTGAAAATGAGTGGCCCGAATGGGATGCTGTATGGTGGTGATGAGATCGGAGCATTAGTGTTCGATCCTGGACACCATTCCTTGCGTGTTGGTTACGCACAGGAAGATACGCCGAAAGCTGATATTCCAGCGGTTATTGGAGTAGGACCAGCTACACATATACCAGACGCAGAAGAAAAGGTCCCCGATGGCACTGTTACGCAGAGCGGTATGTAGCAAAAATTTACTGCGTAGGTGTTATGATAAATTTGTAATTTTCATACCGGCGGCACTGTACTTGTCACGAAAACTGTATTTTATGTTTTAATTGCCCTTAAATATCATTTTAATAATGTATATTCGATTACTATTGAAAATTTTGCAACAATCAAATGTATTTTTCCCACTAGATATGAATGATACTAACTTTACAAGAAATATGTTTTCATTGTTTGGTTATATGCTAGTTAATTACTTTTTATATAGGCAAGTATATTTAAAAATAACATACAATTATAAACACAGCTAAACTAAAATTATAAGTAGTAACCATTTGTTGTATGTAAGTTTGTAATGTTTTAACACAAAAAACTACTGGACCAATTTCAAAAACTCTGTTTCATTAGAAAGCTGGTGTTTCACTGATAAGCTGAAGAGAACAGTTTGACAGTTAGTTAATAAACTTCTTGACTTTTTTCCATTTATGTTTTCATGAATTATTTTATATTCATTTGGCTATGTAGAGTCATTGTCAAATTACAAAAATCTAACATTAAGTCACTTATGCCCTCTGTTATTAGTTATTAAAACTATTTAAACTAACCTGTTTCATATACATATACATAACTAATTTGTTTCACAGCTACCAAGGCAAATGAGCTCCGTTACTACATAGACGTTACAGAGTTGCACGTGCCCCGACCTCACATGGAAGTGCAGACTTACATGAAGGATGGACAAATTGACAATTGGGATCTGTTCGAAAAGATGTTGGATTATTGTTATAATAAGGTGATATCCTAAATAACATCAATAGGGTGGCGGAGAGGCTAGGTGTTGGCTTTTGGTTTGGTAAAATGATGCAGGTTCGAATCCTGCCTCTTGATCAAAATGTTCTGTTCTTTAAAACTTATCCCTACAATTCAAAATAAAAATTAGATTTATTTATCTGTTAGTTAGAAGTTGAATGTTTATAACTGTCTTCCGTCATTCCATCTGCGGTATTCCCAAACATTGAGGCCTTCAAGAAAAGAGTGTATATGTTACTTAACAATTGGCAAAGCCTGTTACACCACATTTATTGTGGGGACCACTAAACATCAGGTGGCCCACCTGCTCCTTTGCTTGCTCTTCTATACATAAAAATAACTTTGAAAGTGGCTACATTTTTATAGTAAATAAAAAGTTATATATTGCCAACCAAAATCTCAAACCATCTCTAGTTAAATTTTGTCTATTTATTTTAATAGTAAACCTATGTGACATGTGTCAACTCTCCCTTGCAAGAATGGTAGATTATGGCGTCATCCAAGGCCTGTTTTCTTGTAGGGTGAGAAAATATGATAATTGTGCAAAAAATTGTTTCCATATTCTTTTTCCTCTTGGTCATGACGTAATTTACAATTGTCATAACTAGTTAACTGGTTTACCAACGTAAAGAAATATTAAGAAATTTGTAATTAACCATTTAAAGTAGCTAGTTTGTGCAACATCGAAAGGGTTTTTAATAAACATTTATATCAATTACTTTGTGTAGAGACAAAGTAGCATTATTATATTTGTAGAAAAACCTCCTTTGGTCAACCAGTCTAGCAATACCAATAACCATTTTCAGGTGATCCGCTCTCCATCAGAACACCATCCAGCCCTATTCACAGAGGCAGTATGGACCACCAGACCAGCGAGGGAGAAGCTAGCAGAACTGCTGTTTGAAAAGTACCAAGCGCCTGCTTTCTTTCTGGTTAAGAATGCTGTGTTGGCTGCGTTTGCTAATGGAAAGTCGACCGCTTTAGTCGTGGACGCTGGAGCGAGTCAGACATCGGCTGTTCCTGTTATTGACGGGTGAGCTGGTTTGATACTATAGGCTTCGATAAATAAATTATAGGGGAAGGGAAGGTGTACTCGGTAGTAGAATGTGTATTGATAATGTGATCTTTGACTGTTTGTTTGTTCATATGACAACATCTAATGTGCATGTTCAAACAGCAAATAAATGAATTTCGTATTTTGATTAATATAAGGGAAAATTTATGAGAGTTTTAAAGAACAACTTTCGAACAGGTGGTTGGTAAATCTGTGTTATGACAATTCAAAAGTGCTTCTAGAAGAAATATAACTGTATTAATAAATATTTGAATTAGCTTGGTTTGTAATTCAATTCAATTCAATTCTTTTGGTGAGTGGCAATTTTGTTTATGCACAATTCTGCCAATGTCACGTTGGGAAGATAATACACGTTCAGAAACAAGGTAAAAGTTAAATTAAAATACCGATGTCAATCAAATCGCAGATATACCCATGATATAGTACCTAAAACAAAGAAAGACAAACACAATATATAAAGATACACAACATAGAGATGAGTAGTGTTAGCTTAGACGAATATTAAATAATGTGAGAATTAAAGACAACACGGAATAAAAGAATAAATGAATAAAAAAAAAACTTTGTTATAATTTTAGCTTATTAATTGTAATAAAATTTGTTAGAGCTTCAATCAGAGGGATATTTAACATTGACAAAAGCTTGGTTTGTAATACAAACTCCTAAATTTTAGGTTATTTTCAGGGACTATAAAAAACCCTATTTTATGTAAGTTTATTTATTAAACAATTGCCACAACGTGAATTTTGCATTGTGGCTCTTTTGCTTTTGAGCCATTTGTTTTGCTAAATGGCAGTTTTGTTTTTATTATCTTTTGTTCCTGAACCAATAGACAATAGATAGAGATCATTTTGTAGCATTATTTTGTTTCTCTCTATACCCCATAGACTTTTGTTTACTCTAAAATTAAATTGACCGACCCGCGAAGGCGCAAAGAAAAACGAAATTTACTTATTAATAATTTATTGTAATAGAAAATTACATTTAAATTACATCGAACTTATTTAACTACATACCTCCGGTTCAATGTTAGAACCAAGAGTGTCCCTCGTCTTCGGCGGGGCAGCGTCGCGGTCGTGGTGATTGCCGTCATACTCTCTGTAATCGCAATCGTTACTGGGTACAAGTCCTTACTGGGTGGCCTAATGCATCTTCTTATAATCAATGCGTGTTATATGTACATAACACTAAAGCCAGTTTGCAATGTTTCGTTCTATTATTTATAGTTTTTCATAATGTTTATTTGGTTTGTTATGCCTTTCAGGTATGCTCTGGCGAGTGCAGCGGTTCGCTCGCCGGTGGGTGGGGACCACTTGGCGGCTCAAGCGAAAAACATGTTGAATAATATGCACATACAGATGCTACCCATTTATAGTATTCAGGTGGGTACACTGACAAAAAGCGAATTTTTTTATTGACTAGCTTTCCGCCCGCGGCTTTGTCTGCGTATTAAACATACATGCATACATGCATTCGTGCTCACGTGCATAGGTGCATTCATGCAGACATACATATATGATACTAGCTGCGCCCCGCGGTTTCACCCGCGTAAGTTCGTATCCCGTAGGAATATCGGGATAAAAATTGCCTATATGTTATTCTAGTCTACATACCAAATTTCATCGGTTCAGTAGTTTTTGCGTGAAAGAGCAACAAACACACACACACACACACATCCTTACAAACTTTCGCATTTATAATATTAGGAAAGTAGGAAGTAGGAAGTAGGATTAGTAAATTCATTACACTATTCATACAATCTGTTATCTACTACTTCTACCTTGAATTTTCTCCCAAAACTCTTGCATCTCTTCTCTGCAGAGTAAAGAGGTGATAAGAGAAAGAGAGAGAGCAAGATACACATTGAAGACGCTGCCGGCTGGCCTCACACAGTCATGGCAGCAGTATATGCTGAAGCGGCAATATGAAGATTTTGTTCATTGTGTAGCTCAGGTAAGTTATATTTAATAAGTTTTGAAATTTTCATGCAAATATTTGTACTTTGTTATTTTAACTGATAGATAAGATAAACAGAACATATTGGGAATCTGAGAAACCCCTATTAATAAAGTATTAACTTTTAATTTTAATAAAGTATTAATTATTAAAAAGTATTAATAAAGTTTCATGATACAAACTTTCATCCCCTATTTAATCCCCTTGGGGGTAGAATTTATCAAAATCCTTTCTTATTTATTTATATAGTTGATGTTTAGGTTTCTGATGAACTTATGAATGAGATCCCTATAAGCTGTCTCAGGGATAAAGATTATATTTTCCACCTCCCCCTCCCCCCAGGTATCCGAGTCCCCGTACGACGAGCGAGCTGTGGCAGCAGTACCAGGGGTGCATTACGAGTTCCCCGGGGGGTACCACCAGGACTTCGGTCCGGAGAGGTTCAAACTGACTGAATGTTTGTTTGAGCAGACCTTGGGAGCGGCTCATTTGGGTGAGTGGGCGTTTGTTGTGTGTTTTTATATATTTTGACACTGCTGGCAACATTATAAACTAGAGATGCCACGAATAGTTGATTGGCCGAATACCGAATACCGAAAATTCGGCAACGCTGTCGGCCGAAGCGCCGAATATTCGGCCACCGAATATTCGGCACGAAATACATGCTTGTCGGGGGCGCGTTCGCTGGAATAAGACAAGTAAAAACCAGTTTTCCTCGTTGCGTTGGCGCGGCAGGAGATCGATGGCTATTTGTTTCAATTCAATTGCGAGTAAACCACGTCAAGGATAGTCGCCTAGATAGGAAGGCCGATCCTTACAAGTGGTGGTTAGCAAACGAAAAACAATACCCAAACACTTCGAAATTTGCTAAAGTGTATCTTTCTTCTCCTGGAAGTAGCGTGTATAGTGAGAGGTTATTTTCTGAGGCTGGTATAATTTACGATAATAAATAATAGTTTAAAAAAAAACTAAAAAACACGCTTTAAAAAAATCATATTTTTCAAATTGAAAAATGGAATAATTTTATCAAATAAGTGTATTGTCATCGGTCCTCAATAAATCTACAAAGTTTGAATGAAATCTGGCCGTTTAAAGTGGGTCAAAATCGCGCCCAAAGAAGTCGGTTACAAACAAACATACAAACAAACATACAAACAAACATACAAACAAACATACAAACAAACATACAGGTGAAGCTAATAAAAAGCGTAGTCGTTTGCTACCAATAAATGCTGAAAAGCTTGTTTTTATCCATCACAACTTACCACTGATCAATTTTAATTACTAAAGAGTTGTAATTTGGAAATAAATAGATAATTTTGAGTTATATGATGTGTCTTTTTTTCATTGATTTGCTATTCGGTATTCGGCCGAATAGTACGTATTATTCGGCCGAATACCCAATAGCTTAAAAGTGGCCGAATAGGCCGAATACCGAATAGCTGCCGAATATTCGTGGCATCTCTATTATAAACATTCTATTGTTTCTTGTTCCAGCTTTTTTTTATTTATTTATCTTTGTTTTTTTTATACTTAATATACGTTTATATTTAACACTTTATACCAGCACAATAAAGTGCAATACTATAAAACACCAAAGATAAATTAATAAAATAAAGCTGGAACAAGAACAAATAAAAATTCATTGAATTCCGTAAGTTATTAGGAGCGCTAGAGTATAAGTGGTGTCATTAATATAATAATTCTATTTTCAACGGACTTATAAAACAGGGTTATTAATTCGAATGTATGTTTACGACAAAAATATGAGCTTTATGGTATACATATATATAATCTGGCGCAGACCAACTAAATATTTACGTCACACCCATAAGTTGTGTGGTGTGTAGCGCGGGCCAACTAATTGTTTGGACACTTATGTAAGTCGTTTGTGGCGCGGGCCAACTATTTGGTTACG
>NC_052125.1:3945341-3993471 GCF_012273895.1 Zerene cesonia | reverse complement strand
GGTGTGTAGCGCGGGCCAACTAATTGTTTGGACACTTATGTAAGTCGTTTGTGGCGCGGGCCAACTATTTGGTTACGTCACTTTATAAGTTGTGTGGCGCGGGCCAACTGATTGATCGCAACACATATGTAAGTTGTATGTGGCGCGGGCCAACTATTTGGCTACGTCACATACATAAGTTGTGTGACGCGGGCCAACTAATTGATCGCAACACATATGTAAGTCGTATGTGGCGCGGGCCAACTATTTGGTTACGTCACAAGCACAAGTTTATTTATTTTATTTAACTCTTCAACAAGATTGTACATGGAAGGAAACTTAAAAAAAAAATTATATTATAATGAATAATGTGTATAATAATAAGTTATATATGTATGTTGTCGCGTGTGTGCGTGCGTGCGTGTGTGCGTGTTGGCGGCGCAGTGTGCGCGGCGTGCGGCGCGTGCGACGCGGACGCGCGGCCGGCGCTGTGGGGCGGCGTGGTGGCGTGCGGCGGCGCGGCGGCGCAGGCGGGCTGGCTGGAGCGGCTGGCGCGGGAGCTGGCCGCGCGCGCGCCCTCCTCGCACCGCCTCAAGACGCACGCCGCGCCGCAGCCCGCCGAGCGCCGCTTCGCCGCCTGGATCGGTGAGTGGTAGTGCACTGCACCAGGGCCCCGGACCTCAGGGGGCCCTCTAACCTCAGATTTGAATTGATGGGAGGAAGGCGGAAAGAGGGGAGGAGGGCCCGAGTCTTTCCCTATGCACCAGGGTCCTTGTCCCCCTAGCTACGCCACTGACGCGAACCAATGATGCTCTTATAAAAAAATATATATATTTCTTTCAACAATTTTTACCTAATATGGATACATATGTTGCATTCAACTCCACACTAGGATCCCATGTGTTGTGAGGCTCAATCTCTTTCATCGTATTACATAAAAAATAATACAGCATATATATATATATATATAGATGTTTTCAATAACACTAGTCTAGTCTCTGTTAAGGTCAAGTTCTTTTCAACCGACTTCAAAAGAAAGGGGATGGTTATCAATTCGACTGTATTTTCTTGTTAGTTACCTCGACTACTGGGTGATTTGATTTTTTTTTATCTGAAAGATGGTGCCTCCCCCATTTAAATCTGGTCTAGTTCTGGCAATTTGAATAAGGTGCAGTTATTTGTTAAAAATATTGATACAATATATTAATAAATAGACGCTCGTCTTAGCTCTGCCCGGATATCAAAATTCCTTTTTATCCCAAGGGAGCATTTATTGAGGATAAAAGGTATTCTATCACCAAAGTCACCTCATGCTCTGTCTGTATACAAAATTTCATCAAAATCCGTTTAGTATTTGCAGCGTGATTGTCGAACAAACAAACTTTCACATTTATGGTATAAGTGTGATAGTGTAATTATATTAAATGTTTTACAAATGGTATTTTCCTTCAGGTGGATCGATTTTGGCATCGATCGGCTCTTTCCAGCAGATGTGGATCTCTTCGCAGGAATACGACGAGGGGGGGAAGGGGCAATTGGAGAGGAAATGTCCTTAGTATAATAAAATAGTTTGTAATTTCTTGTGTTTTATTTGCTTGTAAATGCGATGTATGGATCAGTGATCAATTTGAAATAAATGAAGTTCTGGTTTTATTGATGTAGATGCTCTTTTCATATTAAAATTATGTAATTATACGTTTTTTCTCATTTTGCAAACGACTAAAAAAGGAGGTTGTCAACAAAAATGTCTCGGTCTGGCAGGACATAGACAGCTGATCACCAACTGTCTATAAAGAAAATCGATCAGTATAAGGAGACAAGGGAATTCACAACTGGAATTTAGGAAATTCATCGAAACCACACATTGTAACCGAATAAAACAACAACAACAGCATTTTAAAATATTTTATTTCACCTGATAATTACATGTTATAGGTTATAATATTACAGATGACACATAATGCTAAAATAATTTCCACCCAGCCTGAAAATTATTTTATTGTTCGCAACAAATAATTGACTAGACAGAAGACGGACATCGAATTGACTAGATCAAGGCCCTAATTAACACTGTAAATAAATACTACGAAATCATGGCATGTTTATGGTAACATTGTAAAATACATCACTAATAATAATCAAATTCATTGTCATTATTTCTGCTATGTCAACTGTCAAAAATTACGCGGAAAAAACGTCTGATGTTGCCATAATTCAGATAAACAATATCAAAATGTTAACAAAAGGTCTACAATTAGTAGGAATAAAATTTAATTAATTGCTAACGTGTAACAACTAGATTCAAACACGCGCTTTATCAAGCCTGTTGTCCAATTATGTTTATTTAGATGATATTAATTATTATAGGGGAAATTTTTAAATAGTACGTCTTCATTTGCGTTGTGGTCGAAAAACGGCATCTCTTTGAAGATAACAGATGCATCGGCTATGTGCATTTGTCGTTTGCCATATCTGAAAAATAAAATTGTTATTTTATCATTTTATTCATTTTTTGTAGGTTAGGTGTAGTTAGGTAGTCATATAAGTTAGTAAAATTGGTACATGAGTCTGGTAATCCATGATATAAAAGAGTTGTTTCCTTATGACTCTATAAAGCTGAGAAGTTCATTAGTTCATTATAATAATGGCAAGATATTAAACAAGTTAAATTAAAGGAAACGCTCTATGTTGCCAGATTAAGGGAAAGTTACTTGAATCAAAAACCAGTCAATTTTTTGGACTTACCAATTTATTAGTGACAAAGTGTACCTGGTGTACGCAAGTGGAAAATTATATCCATCTCTTTCGATTCCACGCTATAGCGTTGTGACGTATACGTCAAAGTTAGAAAAGGACACTCACCGTCCGCGCCCGTGTACAGAGTAGTATTCCTGTAATTCCTTCAAATAGTTGGATATCTGTTCTGCGGTGTCGAATCGCTCCGGGCGTCGTGGGCGCGGGTACTGCGCGACCGTTGCGCACAAGATGGCGGACAGCAACAAAATGACGACAACGCTCCGCATGGCTAAAATTGAAAAATGAAATGACTTTATTTGTTCAACAGGTTGTTATACAATAATTCATTACTACATAAAAACAGTGCTTACGCTACAGAGGTTTTCTTTAAGTTAACACGAATTACTTATAAAATAAATGGATATGAATGATAATTAATCATCCTTTTAAATGTTTAAGAAACAAATAGGTAAATATATCTGCGTGGTTGATAAGCAAAAACCTTCTGAACTGACGTTACTAAGATGATCGCGCGAAATGTTATGAGCACATTTGTCGGTTACCACAATGAAAGTAACTATGTAGTGTTAACGTTGAAATTATATAATTTACTAGCTGCGCCCCGCGGTTTCACCCGCGTAAGTCCGCATCCCGTAGGAATATCGGGATAAAAAATAGATGTTGGCCGATTCTCAGACCTACCCAATATGCTTACCAAATTTCAGAGGAATCGGTCAAGCCGTTTCGGAGGAGTATGGCAACGAAAACTGTGACACGAGAATTTTATATATATAGATAGACTCGCTAACTTATAGCATTTTCTGGCTTTTGGTATTATCAAATAAAATATTAACATCGGTATTGGTTCATATCGTAGTGTTTCGTAGGTATTAAAAGGAAAAATGCAAACGGATAGAATGGTCGATTGTGTGGAGAGGTAGCACGAGGCACCAGAGCGTAAGGGGCGCCAAAATACATAGAGCAATAGATAACATGTACCTTTCATGAAATATGATACAAAGATGGATTTCGTTCACAGATATATCTCTTTATATTCCTTTATCTTATTGGATAGAAATAAGGCTAAAAAAAATAGTAAATAATAAATATAATTTGTTAAACGAAATATATTATGAATATGTCTATCACAGGGCGCCGTTAGAAGTTATGACTTCTCCCACTGCCGGAACATACAGTTCGTAATATATTTTCATATAAGTATTTGTTGCATAAGCTTCCAAAATCCCGCTGATTAGCTATCTAAATAACACGACCTCAAAAAAAAGATACAAAAGTTCTGAATAGGGTTTTAATTACATAATCGGTTCTCGATGGTATCGGCATTCTTATATCTTTATCGAAAATTTTATTAATATATTCCTAAGTTGAGATAGCATTGTATGTAGGAAATATATGAAAAAACATATTATGAGAAATAAAATTAACAGTGACCTATCACTAAGATAACGGACGGATGGAAGAAGACGGACAGCGTCTGTCTGTATGTCCGTCCTGTCTATCATCAGGCTCAGGCCTCTAGCCTTTCACGAACCTTTATAGATAGAGAGCTAAAATATTCAAATTTACCTTATTTCTATAATTATATGGTACTAACAATAACAGCCAATGATAAAAAAACGAAGTTAAGCAAACGTCGGCAAGGTAGTAAGTAGGATGGCTGACAAATTCTAATTAAATTTAGAAAGTTGTAATGTTTTACAAAATATGAAATTGCGAAGGCTATATCTGGATAAAGATTTGTTCCACTAAATCCTATTTTATATTTTAGACTCAACTTTTCCACAACATTAATAAAACTAACCAGCTGTTACTGAGACTATGTAGAAGTCAACATAAAAAATAAATCCATTTGGCTCGGCATTCCTCAGATAATCCGAAATCTATGACACAAGGATTTGCCTGTGATATATTTATTGATCTTGATTAGCAAACCTTTTTCAATGTCATTTACGTTGTTGAATCTTATTTTATGTGACGTGCAATGTTCGTGTCATTACTTACATACACTTGAGAATACGGTGTCATGTATTATTCCAAGAATTTATTTGTCCCAAACGTTGTTAGGTCATTTGCGAGGTTGGGTATCGATACAGCCTCCCATCGCGGGACTAGTCAACAGTAGTATATATATTTATTTATTTATTCTTTATAGTACGTATCACCGAAAGTAAAACAATAAATTGTCATTATAAAAAAGACCATGCCGGCACATATGGACTAAAAGGCGGCCTTGTTGCTCAAGAGCAATCTCTTCCAGGCAAGTAAGCAGTAGTTCTGTGTTGTTTATAAATATCCGGAATCTTAACTAACCCATCATATCGAATGCCCATTTAACAATTGAAAGATTTCATATCGATAGATTTTAATTGACCAAAAATAATGTATTGCGTATGTATCACAATTTATTCACAGATTACAATCTCGCGGGCATCCATTTTATTTTTAAATTCAGGTCTTCTTTTTCACACTAGCTGTTCGCCCCGGCTTGCCCGTGGTACGTTTATTATATTAGGCCTATGTCACTCAGTGAAAGTTTTGCAGCTTGCAGAAAAAATTGCAGCTTTTTAGTGGTGAAATTTAGAGAATTTTTGAAACCGCTCCAGTGGTTTTTGCGTGAAAACGTCACAAACATACAAAAGTTTCCTCTTTATAATAATTGTAGATTAACTTTTGAACATAATCTATCACCTTCGCCAACGGGAGACTTAGTGACTACTTATAAGACCACCTACTGCGTTAATTTAGAAAATAAAAAAAATAACATTTTTATAGCAGAGACAACCAATGATACTTGTTCACTAGCCGCTCACTACCCACAAACACTTTTATATCCTTTAATATCTAATTTTATAGCATTGAAATGCTTTTTATAAATGAGAAATTTGGAAAGAATAGAAAAAAAATGATCACGAGGCGGGATTCGAACCCGCGTTTTTTGCCTAGCCTCTCGGCCACCCGTGAATTCACGCGGGTTCGAATCCCGCCTCGTTTTACTACTTTTATATCCTACTAAATCCAGGCAAATCCACGTGCATCAGCTAGTAACCAAAACCCTTGCAAATCATAGTTCAAAATTAAAGACGTTAGAAATATTATGACGACATTTATAAATTCTAAGTTATCTTTGAAGTCCGTTTGATAAACAAACGCCCCTATCTAGAGCATGGTTAAGTTTTAACAGCCAGTTAACGCGGCTTAATCTTAATTACGAGAGTTCTCTTTATACGCATTTTAATTAACTAGCTTTTGCGCGTGGGTTTACCTGGAAACTTATTATAAAAGTGTTTATATGACATGTGCTTTGTTTATTCATTCTAGTAGTTTCTATTCAACTGACTACAAAAAAGGAAGGGATTTTCTATCAATTCGAATGTATTTTTGTGTTTCTTATTTCATAAGTTTTTACTGGGTGAACCGATTTTTGAGATACATTTATATATGACAGCTGGTACGAGGTCTTATTTAAATTTGGACTAATTGTGACGTTTTGGATGGTTTTGTATTTTGTTTAAAATTATTATTTAATGTGCTAATGTTATATTATTTGATTATGTGTTGCTTTGGTCTTAAGAGACGTCTATCTTAGGAGACGCCTATATCCAACAGTGGACGGAGAAAGACTGAAGATAAGGAGAGAGAGAGAGAGAGAGAGAATGTGTTGTTTTTATGATAAATATCACCCACTATGCTTAAGAGAACAGCTGAAATATCTTGCCAAAACAACGGAAGGTCCACACTTCCTTCGTTCCCAAAGAAATGTACCAATATATGTTTTTTAAACGGTTTTCAATTATTCGTAGAGTATTATTTTTAACTATGCTTGAAAAATATATGCAGAAAAGTCACGAGTGTACCGAATATTAAAGGCACAGAGAGACAATGCAAAGAGTTCATCTAATTAACCCTATTACTAAGACTTCGTGGTCTGTCTGTCCGTCTGTCCCTCTGTCCCTCCGTCCATCCGTCTGTCCCCATCATCATGAACAGATACAGTAAGACAGTTGACATTTCCAAAGATTTCCGTTGCTGCTATAGTAACAAATAATAAATGGAAATGAATAAGGAGATTAAGCGGCTAAGAACGCTGCTTTTAGCCTTAAGATATCGATATAACTTTTTAAATCGGTGTAGTAGTTCCTTAGGTTAGTTCAAACAAACACACAATTATTTAACTTTGTATTTACCATGCGCAGTTGTTGCCAAAGTGACATAATGAAATGAATATAGTGTTATTTAAGATCAAATGTAATTCTGGCTAAATGAAACCCTCACAGAATAAAATTTCGAACTATCCGTTTGTAATACCGGATTTTCTTTTCCTCTAAGTACCTTTATGCAATCAACAGCTTTAATTTCTACTTTCTCACAAGACTCAGGTACCAGAAAGACTGTTATTCTATCCTATCCTACTAATATTATATTTCCTATTCCTTTCCTACTAATATATAAATATACTACTAATATTAAAAAGAAGTTTGTAAGAATATCTATGTGTTTGTTACTCTTTCACCCAAAAACTATTGAACCGATTGCAATGAAATTTGCTACGTAGACAGCTGGACAACTGAAATAACATATAGGGAACTTTTCATCCCGATATTCCTACGGGATACGGACTTACGCGGGTGAAACCGCGGCGCGCAGCTAGTTAATTAATAACTGTTTAGAAATGATGTAATATAACGCTTTCACCACATTAAGCGCCTGTCAATAGTTGTCCATAAAAGACCGCATCCACTCAAAATGCATTAACTAATAACCGTTATAAATAGCTTCAGTTTTACTAAATTGATAGTGCATGGAGGGCTCTGCAAACAATGCAGTGTGTCAAACGAGCCGATCTGTTGATTTATTTTATAATTTCAACTTGGACATTTTAATGTAGGTCTGTTTGAGTACTCTTATAATTAACAAGCTGTGACGCGCGGATTGATCCACGGGTGAAGCCAGGAGAATGTATTTCTATAGCTTAGTTTCTTTATGAGTTATTATATATGCTACATCACTGACAAGTATCATTAAAATCCGTTCAGTTGTTCGCGTAAAAGCGTAACTTACGTAAATACAATTTTATAAACTTTCACAAATTTTATCACCCTTCCCTATTAATTATTTCTTCATCCCCTTATCCCATCCCATAATTAATAAAAATACGTTTTCAAATCGTGCGTGTAATTTGTTTAAATATTCGATTACAAAAAATCGAATATTTAAACAAATTACAATACAATTAAATGTACAATTAAAAAAATACAGTCACAGATAACATAGAAAAAACCGGTAAACTGTAGAATAATAAAGAGAAAATTGTTAAATTACATTATGTTATCCTTCGACGGGGCTAGAAGATAATGTTTTATTTTTCAACGATAAACGGATGCTCCCCTTCCCTATAAATCGTCGTTGTTATGAACAGTTTACCGTTCTAGTGTTGTGTTTATCTATAATCGACGGTTTAACAAGACAAGCAATTTTGAATCAGCGTTGTTTAGACTTTCGAAACGACTTGTAGAAGTGGGTTTTTTAATATAGACACAACAATATTTAATATAAATAAATGAGATTAGTTTATGTATATTAAAATACCTGTTACAACAGCAATAAATAACCTTTTTACACAGTATAGTTTATAAGACGGCACTATCTCATAGCAGTGATCTCTTTCAGGCAGTCGGAACAAAAGGTAATCCAAGGCTTAATTATGTTAAATTGTTATATAAAAGTTTTAACAGTATTGGTTTAGGAGATAAAAAAATATAAATTCCAATTGTCTACTCCTAATGTCATCTGGGGCCACTGAAAGTCACCGGTGCGTATGGTTACTTTTTATAATTCGCGCCATAGGTATACTGAGTTGGTCCCTTGTGTCAACAGAAAATTCCCAGTAAACTTCAATTTCTTTTAAATATTCATTTTTCGTATATGTATTTTTACTTTTAATGTGTATTGTGTATGTTATTTTACCTATATGTATTTTTTATGTTGTGGACAATAAATGTTTTTTGTTATTTTGTATTATTCATATGTTATTTGTGACCGCCTCCTTGGTACAGTGGTTAACGCGTGAGCGTAGAACCGAGGGGGTCCTGGGTTCAATTCCCGGTGGGTACGCACAAAAAAAAAATGTCTCGGTCTGGCAGGACACAGAAGGCTGATCACCTACTTGTCCCTAAAGAAAAATCGATCAGTGAAACGGATGTACATCATCTGCCCCATACTCCACTAGGGGACACGGGACTTCACTTATATGTTATTTGTAGATTGCAATTAATATTGAGTCTCTTTTACTTATTCATAATTAAACTAGTCCTTCACGTTCCACATAAATCATTGACACTACACGAAAAATGTTAGCCATCACTAATATATTAGAATAACAATCGGAGGCCTGTTTTCTTTTCCTCGCCTAAGTCCATTCCTTCTTTCCATTCGTCAATCCCTTCCTTACCCATAAAGCGGACAGGGCATTCTCAGAGGCACTACCTCTGCGAATATTCATGGGCAGTGTTGATCGCTTACCATCAGGCGAACTACCAGCCAGTTGCCCGCTATGACATAAAATTCAATTTAATCTCTAGTATATCGATAAAAATCAATCGGCACATCCCTAGCCGATTTGACGCCCCACAAAGCGTAGGTGCGCTATAAGCATACTGTAAAGTATAGTATGTAATCAAAATGTAGCGATTGCTTCATTGTTAAAGAATATCAATGGCTCGTGCTTTCTTTTATGGAAACGGGAAACCAGTTGCACATTGTCAGTATTATGCTATATATAAAATTGAAATGAAAACGCAGTGTCTGCCTGTTAATATATCCAAAAATAGACTTTTATTCGAGTACTATGAACTCGGTTTTATGATAGCTGTTAGGTTAATATTTGCTTATTTTAAGCGATTTCAAAAAACGCGGAGGTGTGTGACGCTTCGTATTAGTAAGACTACTTCTGTAAATATTTTTTTTTTTTACTATTAGATAAAAAATTATAGTTCTACAGTATATATAAGCTTAAGAACCTACATGCATTTTTTGTCTGTTTGCCTGCTTATTTGACTGATTGAAATAAATGAGAAATTTTGAAAGAATAGAAAAAATATATACCGTAGCAATGGTTGCTATGTGTATGGTGGTATCGCAAGAAGACGTCAAATCCCGCCTCGCAATCAAATCTTTTCTATTCTATCGAAATTTCTCATTTACAAAAAAAATTTCAATGCTATATAACTAAAAATTAAATTTGATTGTAATTAAGTTTTTGCTAACAAATTAACTTAATAAAAAAGAAAGGAAAACAAGAAGCAATCGTGGGTGTAAGTTTAAAAAATAAATGTTGATCGTATATATAATTTCAATTTAAAACAGTACAAAAGATTATTTTATTATATGCTTAATTACTGAATGGACCTCAATACGGGACAGTCCCAATGGATTAAAATTTAAATAATCATAGACAAACATGGTATTTCATGGAAAAATATCACATTATTAAGGTAAATTGTCTGCGATTAAGGAACGCTAGATGAGAGATCTCGGTTTTGTGCGTAAAAAGATTATTGTCAATGCCATATATATGCAATAAAAAATATACTATATAATTATATAATATAATTGCAATAAAAATATATTATATAATATAATTGCAATAAAAAAAATAAAATACATGTTGTCGAAAAGAAAAAAGAAGAGAAAATTGGTCATCCATCCGTTGCTTAGCCCCAGAAAGTAAAAACCAATCCTCGTTAATTTCGATTGGAACGATCATCATCTGGATGGGTGACTCTTTAGCTTATTTATACGGAACCGTTAATGATGCAAGTCTGATTCACGCTTGACCGATTTTATTTTATTTGACATTAAAAATATGTATAAAACAACGTTGTAATAAATGTAATTTGAATATATTAATTACGAAATCATTCTATGGTGTGTGAATTTTGTAAAATTCGAGTTCGCGCGCATTTTGCATGTTAAATAGTGTTGCCAACTCAAAGGCGGGAATTCAGTTCGCGTCGGATATTGTTTTCACGCATGGCAACACATAACGAGAAACGTGACAGTAGTTTTAAAGTTTATAATTTCTTTGCGCAGTTTATCTGTAGTTTAATTGTTATTATTTCGATATAAGTTCTTTTAACCTGTTGAGTATTTTTGTTTATTTTCTTAAAATATCGACGTAAAGTTCCACCTGGGTTGCGATACTAATTAATAAAAATATTACCGATATTTCTTGAATTATTCTAAGAAATATCAGATCAATGTTATTATAGTTTTCCCACGAAAACTTTCCAAATCTTCTTCCGATGAACTAACATTTTCAACAGCATTTTCATTAGTTTCGTGGATTAACTGTCAAATATTGTTGTTTGGGAGAATGTGCTTGACTTGCGAATATAATGCAATTTAATTATGTTTAAACATTGACATAAAATATTTTAAACAGAATACGAACGGCCTCCAAATTGCTAGAAGTAGAATAAATGACTAAAATATCATTGCTAGAACTAGACTAGATTAAATGACTAAAATACAAGGCACGGTTCATTATCAAAATTGGCTCACCCAATCAAAAGTTCTAAGGTAACAAAGTCAAAATACAGTCGACTTACCTCTCTGACTACCAAGAAAGAAAAGAACTTATGAGTAAAGATTTTTAAGATTTTTAAGAGCAGGGAAGGGACTGGCTCTCTTAACACAGGTTATACCTGGCAAGAGGGTCAGAGCCCCTTAATTAAATTGTAAAAATATCATTTATTATTATTAATATAGTAAATCAGGTACGAGTCGAAAGCAGCGGTGGCTGGAGTAATAGAGGTTTGAAGCGTCAATTGTAGGTGCGGTAGGGTATGAAACATGTAGTGGATGATTTCATTTGAGTTCCCACGACACAGTGGAGTTTATCAGTAGGTCCAGTACCTCCCTAGGCAGTGGAAGTCCTACATAACCCATGGCCTTTCCCCGGGCCGTCGATATGAGCCGTCTCCCTTAAAAAAGTGTATAAAACATATTTTGGAATGAATGAAATTATGAAGAATATTTCATTTTAATTTTCAAAAAATACCATGAAATTTCCATTGTCCATGTATTTTTTTTTTATTTATTAATGCATATAGCATATTCTCTCAACATTTTTATTATAGGTTTTAAATTTAGCCCTACCTTGTTTTAATATTAAGAGGAATTCTATCGTAAAAGCGTTGACATATTATGAATTATTTTTTTTTTACTTTGGAACGGTGGAAATCAGGCATTTAAATTCTATTTCTGTTTCTTGTGTCATAACGAAGCTTTTCATTGATATTATATCCAGCTTATGAATGAAACATCCGATTTATATGACTGAAGGTTTATTTTTATGAAATTGTATTTTATTGTTAAAATCCTTTCAGGCATTTAGCGATCTGAAGAAATCTTAAATTTTTTTGCTTAGTGACATTTGCTTAGGTTAAAGTCCAAACTTATAAATCCCTACTAATCCCTACTAATATTATAAATGCGAAAGTAACTCTGTCTGTCTGTCTGTCTGTTACGCTTTCACGCCTAAACCACTGAACCGATTTTGACAAAATTTGATATGAAGATAGAAATGAACTTGGGAAAGGACATAGGATACTTTTTATCGCGAAAAAAGGGTAGAAAGGGTTGAAAGAGGGGATGAAAGTTTGTATGAAAGTTCTTTATTGTCAAACCGATTTTGATGAAACTTGGTATGAAAATGGAGCTTAACGTGGGAAAGAACAAACCATACTTTTTGATGCGAAGAAAATACTCCTTACCATGTCGCGCGATATAAGCGAATTCTACGCGGGCGAAGCCGCGGGCGAAAAGCTAGTATAGAATAAGAGACATCTTTGGTCTACCAATACAACAACAAAAAACAGTTCCAGATGCTTTATTTTTAAACCGATCTAATAATAAACGTATCCAATCAAACTAAAGTTATTTTAGGATCAAAGCACTATCAAAGTGAGCGATTTTGAAAACTCTTAATGAAATTAAATAATAATATTTCACATCGGATCCCAAACGGAGAATACTGAACAATGCTTGAAGAAAGTGTATTTATTATGAGACGACAATGCGACTCCCACTTAAACCGAACTGTCAAAGAAATAAAAGCTAAATTTGATTAAATGCTGATGTTGCTTCCACAATGACCATTATGTGCCCACAAAGAGTATGAAATTGATTATTTGAGTCAATCGTATCTATCTCAATGTTTTATTTAGATTTTTCTCGTGTATTTTTGTATGAAACGTGTTTATAAAAGGTTATTATGCGGTTTGTTCTTTAAATAACTATTTCGGACAATAGTAGGACTTAATTTGTTTTTCTATCTTTTTCGTTACGTCCAAATGTAATAAACAATTGAATTATATTTCGATTGTTTTATTGCCAATGTAACTAACGCAGTGGAGTAAATCCGTGAATGGATTTATAGCAAGCATTATCTGGCAACACGGACCTTAAACATAATTGGTGATAACTCCACCAATTAATGAACATAAATCAATGTAAAAGACTTAAGTTGCGATGCTTCGAATTAACTAGAGTGTGTCATTCGTGACATAGCTCATTAAACTTAATCTGTATGTTTATTTGTTTGATTTTATTGTTTTAACGTTTTTGTAAAAAACGTTTTTATCTATTTATCTTTCTATTTATTTATTTATTAATAAAGATTTTCTAACTAAGAATACAGCTAACATTTTTGAAAATCTTGCTAAGTATCCATGGTTTTCTGTACCTTTAATTACAGGAAATTACAACATTAAAATTTTAAGTCAAGTGTGATAAAAAATTAAAGAATTATTAATATAACAAGATAGTGTGTTACATTAATTGAAAAGGTTAAATGAAATTTTATATAAAAATTTAAAATCTATCTATCTATCTATTCTTCTGTCTATCTATCTATCTAATGTATACTTCATTTATGTATGTATTAACCAACGTTCCCAAACGAAGGAAACTTTAGAAATATATGCAAACATATCAAAACATAATTCAATTCTACAAAAAACATCAACGACGCCCTTGTGGGGAGCTGCCACTCCTGATTCTAAAATGTGATCAAATTAAAACAATTTCCTATCAAACCAGAAAAAAAATCACGTCAATTGGTTGAAAAACTATTCAGTATCAAACAATATTTTTGAACTAGCCGCTCGTCCCGGTTCCGTCCGGTTTATCTCATTTAATTGGTATAAAACGTATCCTATGTCCCAAATCAGATCATACCCTGTCTGTATACAAAATTTCAACAAAATCCGCATAGTAGTTTCAGCGTGATTGACGGACAAACATCCTTACAAACTTTCGCATTTAAATAATATAGTAGGACTAGCTGCGCTCCGCGGTTTCACCCGCGTAAGTCCGTATCACGTAGGAATATCCGGATAAAAAGTTGCCTATATGTTATTCCAGTTGTCCAGCTGTCTACGTACCAAATTTCATTGCAATCGGTTCAGTAGTCTTTGTGTGAAAGAGCAACAAACACACACACACACACACATCCTTACAAACTTTCGCTTTTATAATATTAGTAGGATAGTAGGATAGGATAGGATAGGATAAGGATTACAATAGAACCTCTTGCATTCTAACAACGTCGGTTAAAGAGACTTTAGGGTATTCGGTTTTCCCCTTTATCAATATTTCATGTAATCAGAAAGTATTTAAATTTATTTTCTAACAAAATGAAATATAAAGCTGATGGTTTGTTTGTTTGAACGCGCTATTCACAAGACTTGTATTTCTCTTTCTCAACTTGGATGAGAGATAGTTTGAGATCCAAAAATGGAAATTAGGAAGAACTAGGATTATTTAAAACAATATCGCCTTCAAATTGTCGGATCTACAGCACCAGCTTTCAAATAAGAAAAGAATCTTAAAAACGCGAGGACTATCTATATTTTCCAATAACTACGTGGGTGAAGCCGCGGGTGGCAACCTAGTAATAAATAAAATGTTTATTTATCTAGATCGCTGCACAAAATACTTAGCCACAGTCTAGGAAAGTAGGTATGGTAAAATTTTAAGTTATGCTGAATTAATATTTATTCTTTTAAGTTTTTTAAACTTTCGTGCTTAGTACGAGTTATAACTTAATTTGCTTATTAAGTTAGATGTTGACCCGAACTACGTAACGTTATAAGGAATTTAATTCATGTATATTTTTGTTAGTTTTACCCGAATTTTGTATGGAGATTAGAGAACGCAATTATTAAATGCAAGACAGAATCCTACTAATATTATAAATGCAAATGTTTATAAGGATGTGGGTGTATTTGTTGCTCTTTCACGCAAAAACCACTGAACCGATTGCAATGAAATTTTGTACGTAGATAGCTGGACAACTGGAATAACACAAAGGCAACATTTTATCCAGATATTCCTGCGGGATACGAACTTACGCGGGTGAAACCGCGGGGCGCAGCTAGTAAGTTATCATAGGTTATTGATTCAAATCGTTTGCCTCGCTGTTTGATTGAATGACTGAAACATCATTCAGGCCGTTAGGCCCTTAATTAAAGGATAGGATAAGCTGAGCTCCGATGCATAGACTAGATTTATGGGCGTACCTTTTCCCGAGTATGTACTGCGATATAACGGAAGTGGTTTTATGGATTTTTTTTAGTATTATGTTTCGATTTATGAAAAACTAAGCGCTCGTCTCTGCCCGGCTAGACCGGGAATTAATATAAAAACATATTTTAATCATTAATTAAGTATTGTGTTATCTGTGGTAATGCTGAAAATCGATTTAGAAGATTAAAGATAATCCCCTACAAGGAATTATTGTTTCTTAATAAAAAAAAACATAATTAACTATTTTTAATGTTTTCGTTGTTTTTGAATTTATTTTTTCAAAATCAACGTGGCGCTAGGTACCTTTTTTCTGAATATCGTAATTCCAGCGTATGCATTTAATATATTTAAATTATCACTTTTCAATTGCCATTTACTCGATTTTATGTGTCATAACTTCTTGTGACAATTAGAGACCATTTTTTATGCTCTGTGCCTAAATATTATAATTAAATAAATTGCACTTTGTTTAAATGTAATACTTATTAATAAGTCCCTTTTTTAATAAAATTTAAAATTCTATTGCTTTACACGTACTTATATTTAAAACATTGATTTTTTCACTAGAATCGCAATTTCTATAATTTTGTTGCAAAAATAAAACGTCATTTCGCTGTGTTGAACATATTGTTAATATATTTTTTTACAAAAAAAGGTTGATTGTTGTTTGGAAGAAATCGCTGTATAGCGATAAGACCGCCATTTGATTTAATTAATATTAACTTTGCTAAGTTTTAGAGCAA
Organism: Zerene cesonia; assembly: GCF_012273895.1. Taxonomy (NCBI): domain Eukaryota; kingdom Metazoa; phylum Arthropoda; class Insecta; order Lepidoptera; family Pieridae; genus Zerene; species Zerene cesonia. Next base: position 3,977,404 of record NC_052125.1, on the reverse strand, counting down.
TAAAATATAAAAAATATATATAAAATACATGATTTGTTCTTATATATTATTTTAACACAGATTTACGATAACATTATAAAGAGGAAACTGTTGAATTTTTTATGTTTGTGACGTTTACACAAAAACTATTGGATCGATTTCAAAAGTTTTTTTACCATTACAGCTACAATTTCACTGACTCAAATATACTATATACTTCGGGCGAACCCGGAGCAAAAAGCTAGTTAAATATAAAAAAAAAAACACTTACCTGATGGTACTCGTATCCCGGTAGTGGCGATGAGTGGAGCCGCGCGGAGGACGCGTCGGTTTATATTGCTACCTGTTGGGCTTGTAACAGGTGGGCGGGGTGGAACAGGGGTGCTGTGGAGCGGCGGGGAAATGTTGGTGCTAATTTTTTGGGAATGAATGAATGAATAGAACACGCATAAGTGTTGAAGGTTTTTTTTTGTTTAAGGTCTACGGAATGAACAAATGGCTAATGGATTGGGTTGGTGATGGCGCTTTTTAGGTGAATGTAATTAACTGACTTAAAAAAAATGGTTTAATACCAATGAATGAATGAAAATAAAAGCATAATTGCCTTTAAAGAATTTGTATGTTACATGAATAGGATCTGTCAATTTATTTATTCATTTAAAAGCAACTTAAAACTAGTATACAAATGGCGGCCTTATGGCTAAAAGCCATCTATACCAGGCAACCGTTGGGTTAAGGACAAAATACATTACAGCACAAGGCACGTAGGCAGTCTTTTGGAAAATTAAGGAAAAAATAAATAAACATAAATCTATCTAGCAAAATGATTCCCGATCAATTAAGACAAAGTGGATTTATATTTGTCCAGCAGTGGACGTCCCATGGCTGAAACGAACGAACACATTATTAAACTTGAATCACTATCTATTGAATAAAAAACAAAAAGCTATCGTTATTTTAAAGATCTAAGCATGCTGACACACAGACGGCAGAAAGCGACCTTATTTTATACTAAGTAGTGATTCGTATTAATAAACCCTTTACTTCACTCTAAAACAAGAATATATATCAAAAAATATAATACCTTTATAGCTTGTATATTTTACAAAATAAATATCCGAATAACAGCGTCTCCACCCCGCCTCTGTCCGCGATATCGCGAACGCATAGTGGTTTGGTTTTTGTAATTAAACGTGAGATCTCGAGGTGCCTCTTAATGAAGACCTCTAGGGTACACTTGGCTAAGAATTTGGTTAGCATCTCCGTATTGGGAAGAAAGAGAGTGAGATAGAAATATATCCCAATATTATATGCGAATGTTGAATGATTTTTACAATTACACTATCACACTAATCCTATCCTATTAATATTATAAATGCGAAAGTTTGTAAGGATGTGTGTGTGTTTGTTGCTCTTTCACGCAAAAACTACTGAACCGATTGCAATGAAATTTGGTACGTAGACAGCTGGACAACTGGATTAAAATAAAGGCAACTTTTTATCCCGATATTCCTAAGGGATACGAACTTACGCGGGTGAAACCGCGGGGCGCAGCTAGTATTTTAAAAGTTTGGTTGTTTGGATGTTTTTTGTTCGTCCGTCAATCACGCTGCAACTAGTGAATGGATTTATATGAAATTTGATATACAGACAGGGGATCAGCTGACTTGGGTGATAGGATACTTTTTATCCCGATTAAATGCTCCCTTGGGATAAAACAGGAATGGACAGTTACAAAATCATTTGTATATGCCCTGATATCAGGCAGGCGAAGCCGCGGGCGGGAGCTAGTCTGAATATATGAACATCGTGAAACACGTGACATGTGACATCTGCCCGCACTTGACCAGCGTGGTGGATGGAGCCTGAACCCTCATAGGAGGCCTGTGTCCCAGCAGTGGGAACACACATCGGCCGTTTATGACGATAATACATGCGAAAGTGTGTTTGTTTGTCTGTCTTTCTGTCACGCAACGGAACGATTTTATGATATGACTTTGTGTCTGGAGATAGCTAGGATGCGAGAGAATGACATATTAAGTTTTGTTCGCAGTCGCGAAATGCTATTTCAGTAATAATTTTGTGTGAGAATAGATATTCAGATATTTTTTATATTCAGTCGGCCTTGGATTTAAAGATGTGGTTAAATTATATAAAAGATGGAAGTAAATTTATATTCCATAATCATATAGGTATTTTTAATATTTTCAACAAAAAACTAATCCTTTAAATAGTCAAAACTAGACCAAACATAAATGGGGCCACACAGGAGGCACCAGCATTCAAATAAAAAAAACATATCTAATATCGGTTCACCCAGTATGAGGTAATAAACACATAAAAGTACAGTACAATTACCTGCCCATTTTTTGAAGTCAGTTAAAAATGACGGTAGATGAAAATGTTATAACGTAAAGAAATAACAGTAGTAGGAATTTAGCGAAATTAGCTTGGCGCCCGCGGCTTCGCCCGTTTATATTTACACTAGCTTTTGTCTGCGGCTACGTACGCGTTAAATTCGTAGTAATTTAATAGATGTTATTATCCATAAAGACCTTCCTCTTTATTCGTTCTATCTATTAAAAAGAAAACCCGTCATAATCCGTTGCGTAGTTTTAAACACTTAAGCATACATAGGGACATATGGACAGATAGAGAAAGTGACTTTGTTTTATACTATGTAGTGATTTAAAATCTTGGGGTCTTCACATAGCTGCCGTTCCCTTATGTTTAATCTGATGTCGTAATCAACGTTAAAAAATCTTTTTATCGTTACTACAATGGTATTAAAAAAAAAATTGGCGTCAAAAATCATTATATAGTTTTTTTTTATATACTCAGTGTCAATCTCAAAGCTAAGACGAATATATTGAGATCGCATAAAAATACGACAAGCCGTTTAGACTCTAGGGCGTGCCAAAGAAACATACATAATTATATACTCACGAAAACCGCTTCGCTCTTTCTGACGCAGTCGGGTAATAAACTACTATAAATCGAAGCAACTACTCCGTGTTGCAAGTTACAAAAATAACACGTTACACCGTGCGGTTGCCAATATTAAAAATCATTTATCTTACTACCGCCATATAAATTGGGCGGCGGTAAGCAAGACTGTGACATTATGGTACACTTATTTATGTTTTTATTACCCGTACATATATCTGTTTTGCCTATTTTCATTCTCTCAATCTTTCGTTTTCGCAATAATTATCTGTCTCCATTCTAAGAATCATCGAAATTGGTTTAGCCGCTTTGTCATGATAAACCGCTTCGTACATATGTGAGCTTATACTAAAAATACTGATAAAAATTATTACATAAACATGGTTTAATCTCGAATTATCGACCTAAATAAGTATTTAAACGTTACTTGACCAGTTAATTAATGAATAAGCCTACAAGAAATAGTAAAGTATATATTGAGCAGTTGAAAATAACTTGGAACCTCTAAAGATAACCTTTTTATGAACACAAATTTTAATAAAGCTTTCTAAAAGATGAACACTTGTATATTATTTAACTTAATTTTACGTTCTATTCTTACATTTGCAAATAATTGTCACACTCTTGTATAACTTCGGCCATTATTCATATTTCATAGAACCTTGTTAGATAAATAATATAAATTGATGATTTATAATTATTTAGTTTGTATTTTTATATAGGTAGAAATAATAAAATTTCTAAAAATAATAAGTTAAATTTTCTTTGCACTATTTTTTTATAGGGAAACACCAATATTTTTACTCTATCATAGATAAAAAACGTATAATTTTAATACAAAACAAAATTATGGAAATTTGTAGACTCGCGTTTTAAATATGACAAATTACTTAAGAATTCTAAAAATACATCATGAATTAATCATCTCCCTATTTCAAAACATAAAATAACAATAGTCATAGGGCTAGAATTGTTATTAAAATAATCGTGGGTATATCAAAAACATTTGTCATTCTATTGGCAAAACCAGCGTATTAATTTTATATCGATTCAAATAAAGAACCTCATTTTCACGTTAACGCAGCTCGAGTCAAGATGTTTCCCGCCAAGTCATATTTTTTAAAAGTGCTATCGTCGTTTATTTTTTTTGTTCCCTGTCTGGCCAGCTACAATGAACAATACAGAGGTTAGTATTTTTTATTTGATTATAATATAATTAATAACGTAAATGTAGAATGCTTGAAATCAACTTATTTCTTGGCGACACGGCCACGTGTCATTAGCCAAGTTGACTAAAGAGTTTACAAATTTTAAGATAATAGAATATTTTATTTTTATTAAGCATGATTATTTGTTTTAATTCATTATATGTAACATTATTATTGTTTAATTAATTACAAATATTATTTCGAATAAAATTATCTAAGTTCGAAAGCTCCCTCATCTTTAATATAATTTTAAAGGAGACATTTCTTTGCAATTTCTCAGAGAATAGGCTGGGTTATTCGGTTAAAATCGGGGTAGTTAGGTACATATTAGTAACATGCCACGTGTCTTTTTGCGTGTCATTGTAATATTACTAAAGGTAGCTAATATCAAAATTTTATAATATTATTTTTACTTTAAATATGAATAGTATTTAAAACGCTTAATAAAACACATATTTTTTATGTTTTGGAATGACCGTTACAAGCTTTCACCACTTCAGAGATTCTTATTATGTATTCAAAAACGTTTTAGATTACAATGAAATGATATAAGCATGATAAAGAATGCAATAAATACGTATCTACTTTCGAAAATGTACCATAAATAATGAGGGTGGTTTTTTTTACTGTAGAACGCCGCCTACCGCCATCTTGTTTTCTTTAAACTGACGACTTTTTTTTTCAAGAATTGTTTTTTAAATTTTCCCTTTTCAGTACCATACGCGGTTTCGGATAGATGGGAAAGTTACATATTTGATGATAGAGAATATATAGTACAAAATCTGCCAGTTGTATGGGAGAATGCAAATATTCTGTGTCGGTAAGTCGGTATTTTTTGTTCATATTCTGATAGTATCATTGTGTATAATGTGTTTGTTACATATAAGTTCTTGGTGCGTAATTATACAATTAATTTGCTTCTTTTAAGGGAGAGGACAAAAATTATATTTTATACAAATCATAGCGACCGTTTTAGTTATAAATGTTGGTTAATTTAATAGGTCAAAATATACGTGGCTATTTATAATTTTTTTGTTATTTTTCTTTTCTTTCTGCGCGTTTTAAATATAATTTTACTTTTATACCGTACTAAGTACCTACGTAATATTATAATTATCTATACTTCTATACTAATATTATAATGCTGAACAGTTTGTTTGTTTATTTGTTTGAACGCGAAAATCTCGGGAACTACTGGTACGTTTTGAAAAATCTTTCAATTTTATATAGCCCATTTATTGAGAAAGACTATGGCTATATACCACGGGCGGGGACGGGGACGGGGAGTGGTTTGTTTCATGATAGAATAAACGTACGTTTTTTTCTTAATTGCTTATTAATATAAATTAATTAATATAATGTAAATAATGTTATAATGACAGAAATAAGATTTGAAGATTTTAAATAAAAAAAAACATCTGCTTCGGTGAGCCCGGGATTTAATGAAGATTTAGAATCTGGATTCCTCCCCAAGGGTTGTCGGTGACCTGTTATTTGCAGAACATTGTTTTTTTGTTGTTTTTTACGAATTATTTAAGAATACTGTGAATTGTTTTTAATTATTATTCATTATCTTTTACCCCACAGGGGTCACCACAATGGGACACTAGCGATTATTGATACAAGAGAAAAAGCCGAATTTCTTGCTGAAGCCCTATCAGAATTGCAGTTTCGTAAGTATTTTCTATAATATTGTACTTATACTAGCTGTTTGCCCCGGCTTCACCTGTTTTCAATTGGTTGATTTTTTTGTGTAAGATCTGGTAGTTTATTAATAAATTGTTTATACGTACATTAGTTTTTTTTTCAATTTAATTATCATAAGAGTTTGGTTTATAAATTTATAGTAGTAAATATATAAGATTAAATTACCCAAATTATGTCTGAGAGACAGTCAATGCATTGTATATTAAAGAAGTCGAACGTTTTAAGATTGTGATTTCGTTTGTAAGTAATATCATCGAGACCAGCTAAGCAGTTAAAAAAAATTGTTTACACGTGTATTAAAAGGTATGTCTTAATTCTCGGTAGTAAATTTAAATAAGCTTTAAATGTTATCCGTCGTATGGTTTTATATCGTTTCGTTTCTAAGCATAAGAAAGAAAAGTTTAAGCGGCTTCAAACAAACAAAAATACAATTAAAACAAGACAATTATACAATTTAAACCAAGACATTACAATAAAAAAAAAAACAATAAATACAATTAATACAAAACAACACGAAGGTTTTGTACTATAAAGAAATTTTTATAGTTTGTGGATGACGATTCAAAAGTGCTTCTAAGATTTCATCTCATATTTTCCTTTTTAAGGTAGCTTAATTGAGTAAAAGTTTGTTATATTATAATCATAAAACCTATAATATCGATGGTAGTTTTCATTAGTATAGTGGGGTGCTTATTTGTTGCTTGTTATCAACGATTTTATGACACGATTTGGGCTAGCTCGCACCAGGGCAGTACCACACCCCCACAGAAGGCCAGCATGAAATAGTAGAATACTACTGTTTCGTACAGTGACTGGGAGAACCCGGGGCCCGTTTCTTTCCCCACCCTATCCAGTCCATTCCTTTTTTCCAGTCGCCAATCCTTTCCTTATTCCTTACTCCTTAAATGCGGGCTGCGTATTCCCAGAGACACTCTCTGTACGAATGTTCATGGGCGGTGGTGATCGTTTACCATCAGGCGAACCACCAGCATAGCTGCCCGCTATTATCTAGATTCATTTATACTAAGGTAGCTGAATTTCTGAAAATTGGATGCGGCAATTTTAAGGTGGAATTAATCGGTAAGATACCGCAGGTTTTCGGATATCTACAGAGTACAGACCACAGGAAAGAAAATCTGTAAAGGCGTTAAAAATTTTTTTCTCTTGCACCCAGACGCGTTCTACGGTATTTAACTAAATGTTTCAAAGCTGGATAATATATAAAGTTAATTTACAAATGTCTCGTATCACTTGCGTCTAGGTGCGGCTTTGTAAAAACAACTTTAAATAATTCGCGTAAGGTTGAATTTGAAAAACTGTACGCTTAAATCATAAATATAACTTCTTAGGTACAATTGGTAAGTATAGTATGTTAGTTTTAATGCCCCTTCAACCTCAAACATTTATTCATTCAATTAGACTTATATATATTTGAATCGTCATAAAATCTTTATAATTTCTAAAGGTAGTCTAATGTAGTAAACATTGTAGCGATAGAGTCAGTGTGGGTGGGCGCCCGACGAGGGTCCGCGGACGACCCGGAAGGGTACCGCTGGGGGCATGGCGTGGAGCTGCGGCGCACCGCTGCGGACGTGCTGCACTCGGAGCTGGACGCGGCGGACGATGGACGGTTTCCGGTGGTGAGTGGGGAGTTAGTTGCTTACCGACTGTGACTAACTAGAAGACAGTGACTGTTATTTAGTAGCCGTGACTTAGTGACAGTTACTTCATGAGTGTGGATTAGTGACTGCGACTAAATGTCTATGGATTAGTGACTGTGACTTAGTGGCTGTGCCATAGTGACTGCGACTTAGTGACTTAGTGACCGTGACTTAATGGACTATGGATTAGTGACTATGACATACTGACTGCGACTTAGTGACCGTAACTTAATGGACTATGGATTAGTGACTGACTTAGTGGCTATGACGTACTGACTGTGACTTATTGACCGTGACTTATTGGTTGGTGGTGATGGGTGGTTGTGATTGATGGGTGTTTGATCCTGTTGTGTGACTAGCGTGACAGTTACGCAAGTAATCTACCATTTAATTGTAGTGCGGCACTCCGATAGATGCTAATTATGAGTGGAGGTTTCCTATGGTGAGTGAATAAGGACAAATTTGGTTATTGATTTCGGCTGTGACTTATCAGAGTTAGATGTTCAATCGTAGGAGCATAACTTGGTAGTTGAATACAGAAATTGCATAGGTCAATGATAGAATTGTTTGCAAAAAATTTGAATTTGTGTGTTCTATCTTTTTACATTAGAGCCAGTGAAGTATTCGCTTCCCCAGTTTCAGAGATTTGTCGTAGCATTTAACACATAACTAAAAATGCTTTTAGCTTATTATTCGCAGTCTAAAATGCATAGATATTACATACCATTCAATTATATTTACATTTTCTTCTTTTTCATAAGTGCATCAAACATTATAACATTTTTCAACAGTGGTTAAACCGCACGCATATACCAGTGCCCGAGGGGGGCGCGGATTGCGTAGCGTTGGAAAGGGTGAACCACGACAAGCCTGTGTTTTTGGACTTGCCCTGCAATCTGGAGAGACCTTTCGTGTGTGAAAAGGGTAAGGCGAAAGATTTCCTTACTACGATAACTTGTAATATGTAACTATCTAACGGTGACAAAAACGATTTTAAAATCGATCCAGCAGTTTCACCAGTTAGCACGTACGAACAAACGAACATGTGAGCAAACACACTCTCACTTAAGTTTTATATTATTCATCCATCCATTTACCCCGAATAAGACCACTGTTCGACATAGGCTACCCCTAAAATGTGCCACAATTTTATGGTATTAATTAGATCTATAGTAATTATTATATAGCTGAAGAGTTTGTCTGTTTGGTTAATTGCGCGTATCTCCGGAACTACTGGTCCGATTTAAAAAATTCTTACAGTGTTCGATAGCTCATTTATTGACAAAGGCCCTGGGCTACATAACATCATATACTACGTGTGTGCAACCGTAGGACACAGCTAGTATTCTATAATCCAAACATCGGACATAGTTCACACACGACACAATTGTACACATGACATAGATGACATGTATCTAGACATGTATCTATATAGACATGTATCTCTCGCGGCAGACGCGCAAACGCAGGTGCGCGTGCGCGAGGCGGGCGCGGTGCGCTGCGGCGGCGGCGCCTACCGCGTGTTCGGGGGCCGCCTCGACTGGCACCAGGCGGCCGCTTTCTGCGTTATGAACAAGATGACGTGAGTATAATGGGGGGAAATTTGGGATTTAGGGGCTACGATCGGGAGAGGATGGGGGATGGGGGATGGGCTACTTTTTGAGTGGGTAAATTATAATAACAATAATACCGGCCACTATGACGTGGACGTGAGAGTGGAGTGGAAGGAATTGTGGGATATAAGGGATTACTTTTTGCGTTTAAATTATATAAGTTAGTATTGACATATTCTCTGTATCTATTATTTAATGAATCTTTTATATATAAAACTTAGAGTTATAGTTTCACAAGGTTTCCTCCCGCGGCTTCAGAAGGACTGATCACCTATTAGTCCGTAATGAAAATCGATCAGTGAAACAGATGTACATCACCTCCCCCATACCCCACTTGGGGACACGGGACTTCACATAGCGAATACTTTATAATATGGGTATTACCACCTGTATTTGTTATTCTACGATTTAGATGATAAATTAATCCCATCTTTTGATATTGATCTAACATTAATAAGTTGTTTATTTCTAATATTTGTCTGTTTTACAGATTTAAAGGAAAATGTCATAAATTTCTATCTATATGTGTGTGCTACTTGTTTTCTTTTTATAATTTTTTCGTTTATATTACAGGTTAGCAAACATCGGATCTATGAAGTGTTTGAAAAAATTGGGCCTGACCATGTTAAAATCACGACCAAGTACGTATTTGACTTGTTATAATTTGAAAATTTGATAAGTGTCTAGAAGATGTTAATGAAGAATGAAGACGTGAAGTTACACTTCTAGCTCGAGTTTGATTTTAGATTTGTTTAACAAAGTAGGTAAAGTAACTACTGTGAGTTTGAAATACATAATTCTTACTTCTAACGACATTTAACTTCTTTTCAAACTGTTATAGTGAAAATCAGTTATTGAGTTTGAGAGAGGACTTGAGTAGTAAAATTTAAATATAGCTTTCAGTGAGAATCTGAATTGATCAACTCTCCTTATTGCCAGAAATATGATATAATTGAGTAAGTCACACATTTTTTCAACCGACTTCAAAAAAGGAGTGAACCGATTTTTTTTTAAGGTTTTTTTTTTATTTGAAAGCTTCTTTCGGATTTGAGTATGGATTAGAGTGAGGATTTGAGTTAGTATTTCACTAAGGGTTTAAGTAAGGATTTAAGAAACGATTTGAGTAATGATTAAGAAAGAATTTTAGTAATGTTTTGAGTAAGAATTTGAGTTAAAATTTAATTTGATATGAGTGAGTATTTGAATAAGGATTTGAGTTAGAAATTGAGTAATAGTTTGAAGTAGATATTAAGTAATGTTAGGATTTGAGTAAGTATTTGTGTACGAATTCGAATTAGGATTCGAGTTCCTAGATAGGATTTGAGTTTCCGCGTGTGTACAGGTATAGAGGGCGCGTGGGTGGGCGCGCGGGGCAGCGAGGGCCGCTGGGAGTGGCTCGACACCGCCAAGAGTATATTCGAGTCCAACGGCCTCGCTCCGGGGGATTATGGAGTGTGGCCGCCCATGAGGTGATTATTGGGGGAATTCATACAAGTGATTATGGGGAAATTCATTTAATTGATTATGTGAAAATATGAAAATATATGTAATTAAATTTTATAAATTGAATTTAATGTAATTAGTCGGTATATGAAAAGAAATCACCCATGCAAATTGAAATGAATTTTAATTGTATAATTTATGTTAATGAAATCAAATTAATTTATATGAAATGAAATAAATGGAATGATAAAAAAATCGTAATTAATGACTTGAATGAAATTCATTGCAATAGAATTAAATGATATTAATTTTATTTACTAAACATATACAGGGTGTCCCACCGATGGTGTATATACTCAATGGTACTTATAGTTTTGCAAACTCTGATTACGAGAAAAAGTTAAACAAAAATACGACGCATAAAAACTTCTTTTTTTTTAATCTATGTTTACATCGCTAGCTTCGATCAGCCGGCATATACATTCATAGACTTTGTGCCTCTGAAAACATAATCTTAAACATAAGTATGCGTGCGGGTGGCAAAAGTGGACGGGTGGCCAGTTAGGTGTGTATACATACAGTAAAAAAGTGCATCGAAGATTTTAATTTAATCAGGGTATAAATACTAAAGTTCCATTGGGCATCATCTAGGACACCCTGTATACATATATGGAATTCCTTGTAGTCACAATCTTAGTTATCGCAAAGGAAGCGTACTGTTTTTAACACTTTTAAATTAACTCTTTAAATAATCTATTATAATAATAATACATAATATATTGATATTCTTATTCAAAATAAATTATAATCCCCCACTTCATACACAATAGAGACTCGTCAAACGTAAAGCAGAGCGGGTGTCTGCAAATCGATAGGCACGAAACGAAAAGTCCTATTTTTATGGAGGCGAGATGCGAACGGAAAATGCAGTTTATTTGTTATAGAGGTGAGTTTAATTTGAATAGTTGTTTGTAGTTGTAATTTATAACCTTTATTGGAGTAAGCATTTATTTTTATGCAATATGAGTTACGTCATCATAAAAGATCATCATAAAGTTTAAAACTTATATCATGGTCTTATTATGGTCGAAGGTTGCTTTAAAAAAAATTACCAACAACCAACCAAATTATCTCTTTCTTAGACAGTATACGTAAGGAAATTATATAGTCGTAGCGATCCTAATCAGGATAATAAGATGATCTAATGTTTCTTCGCCGATAGTTGATAAATTCGTCCGTTTAATTAGGATTGCCAGCTAGCAGAAAAAACCACTGAACTACTATATTTCGAATAAATTTCCCCACTCAGCTACCACTACTACTCTTTTTCGACTAATTCAATTATATGACTAACTATGCCTTAAAAACGTGCCAGCTTTCCACCAAGTAATGCCAGCGCGCAGGACGACAATACCTCCGATCAGCGATGACAACTACTACTACATATTAGTGCGGCAAATGTTCACATGGCAACACGCGTTCGAAAACTGCCGAGCCATGAACGGGTCGTTGGCCGGCTTGGACAATAATGATGTTATGATTGAATTGCTGTTGGCTATGGGAGAGAACAAGGATGAGCGTGAGTCGCTTTTTATGCAAATTCATTCACTCGTTCGTCGTTGCATTCATTCATTTATATATTAATTCAATCAATCATTATTCTATTTTATCATTACTTACACTCCGACTCATTTGCTCACTCACTCACACAGTCGAGTGAGTGTAATGAACACTGAGTTGATTTTTTAATGTCAATTAATTCACTCATTCGATCATGCATTTATTCATTGTCATTTATGTAATTGGTTATGTATTCTATCATAATTAGAGTAGTGTTAGCTTGGTTAAATGACCAATTTCGAATTCAAAGATAGATGCTCGTCCCAGCTCAGAGTTTATAAAGACAAAAATAAATGAAAATTTGATATAATTGACATTTCAGCGGTGGAACACATCTGGGTAGCGGGACGGTTGAACGTGACACGTGACGCGAACGACGCGCTCGTATACACGTGGTACAACCCCAACACGGGCAAGCTCATACCCGGCCCCAAGGACGGCGACGGGCTGTTTGTGAGTATAGAATTAACCGACGCCGAAGTTTTGACAAATATAACCGTCAGTTTGTGAGGAAATAAATATCCGACTTCTAAGTCAAAACCAACTGTCATCATGATGTTGATGATTAAAAAGAATCGTAAAAATTAGTTCATGCCTCAGTTATGAGATGACATAATTAGATGGGACAAATTTAAATGAGAGGCACCAGCTGTCAATTAAAGATTGTTATAATAAGTTTACATAGTCTTCAATTCTGTTAAAATGTCTCAATAAGGGTCCATATCCTTTTCCTTACCCAGTCATTTCCTTTATTCCTCTCGTCAATTCATTATTTCCTTTCCAATTGAAGTAGGGAATCCATTTGAAGAGGCGTTCGGTCCACACGACCTTACGCCTCTCCAAATATCCTTGGGCGGTGGTAGCGCTTACCATCAGGCGACCCACCGGGTCAATTGCCGACGGTGATTTAAAAAAATTGCGTATGTCCTTTTCCTTACCCTTCCCAGTCCTTTCCTACATTCCTCACGTCAATCCACTATTTCCTTTCTAACCACGGGCGGTGGCAGCGCTTGCCATCAGGCGATCCACCAGCTCCATTGCCTACATAAAAATCAATGTACACTGTTGCGGTGCGCAGACGCCGCCGTGGCTGGGCGACGAATTCGCGGCGTCGAGTGCTTGCCTCAACCTGGACCGCGCCGCGCACCTCGCCGCGCTCGCCTACGGGCTGCGCTGCGACACGCCGCAGTACTCCGTCTGCGTTATCGGTGAGCGGGGGGGAAAGGGAGGGGGGGGGGGGTTTGGTTAGGCGAGCGTGTTGATAGGGATTTATTGGGGAGGGTAGAGTAGTGTTAGTTAAGGGGAGGGTGTAGAGATAAGGGTTTACTGAGAGGGATAGTAGAGGGGGTGTAAAGGGAGGGTGTAAAGATGGGAATTTATTGGGAGAGGGGATAGGTGACGGGTTTGTTAAGGGGAGAGTGTAGTGATAAGGGTTTATTGGGAGAGAGATAGCAGGGGGTTTGTTAAGGGGCAGTTGTAGAGATAAGGGTTAATTGGGGGTATAGGAGTTTTAATTGTTGAGTTTTAATTACTTAGATTTCAATACTTCAATTTACTTGTTAAAACAATCAAATATATAATAGTAGTAATTTGTCAAATACAAACAAACAGATATTAAAAAATAAGAAAACTTGAAATTTTGTTTTCCTTCAAAGGCAACTTTTTAATGTTTATATAAACTCTTTAAATATTTCCTTTTTACAGAAAAATCTGTGAAGGCCGGACCTACAGAACCTACATTGACCGAAGAAACGACCCAATAATTATAAATAATTTTATGTATATTTTAATTTTATCAACGAATTTTTTATTAATTATTATTTGATTATTTTAATACAATTTTATTACACGACAATGTTTTTTATTAAACCTTCACTATTTGTATTATTTTTGACCTTCGACCAACCTCCTTGGTACAGTGTTTAACGCGTGAGCGTAGAACCGAGGGGTCCTGGGTTCGATTTTCCGGTCGCACGCACAATAAAAAAAAACTTCTCGGTCTGGCAGGAAACATAAGGCTGATCACCTACTTGTCCATAAAAAATAATTAATCGATCATTGAAACAGATGTATATCATCTGCCCCTTAACCAGTACACGGGGGACACGGGACTTCACTTATTTATATTATTTTACTTCGACTTACAGACTTATAACATAGAATGCATATTTATAAAGCCGAGTTTCCTTGTACATTGTACATCAAAACTTAAACAAACGGAGATAAATAATTACATTTACCAAGTACTATACTACGATCAACGGCCTTATCACTGTGCAGTGATCTCTACCAGCCAAACCGCATCGAGAAAGGTAAAAGAAGCGAAACACGTAGTAAAACACTTTTTATAATTTATAATCCCTCCTCCTTTTTCGAAGTCGGTCAGTCACCGTAGGAAGTAAATAAAACACAAATTCAGTACATATTTTATTTTAATAAACGATTATATTTAACGATACAGCTACCTACAGTTCTAACTACTTTCCCTTATCTAATACACGAAATGTTAGGCACCGCGCATCCGAATCATCAACTTAAAAATAACTGCCTTTTATCAAATTAATCACATTAAATACCATCTCATATCATTAAAACGCAAAGTCACAACATATTTAAAATCGTATTTAATTTCAACTTAACAAACAAGATAAAAAATATTAACCTACCTTTTTATATTCGGTTAAAAAGGACAAGTCCTAAAAAATTTGAAATAAATACGACTTTTTTAATTATATTTTTAGTTGTATTGATATAAATGGATCACTACCGAGTCTATTGATAACTCTTAAACCGATATAATCTTATATTGTTATTCCAACTGACAGATAAGCTAACCAGGACATATCCAGAAGCTGTGCAACTGTATATATTTGTTTATCATTTGATTTCAATAACATGAGATGGTATTACAAGAAAAATTTAACTCAGTCGCTATTTATTCAATTTAGAGCCTTTTTTTAGCTATTCATAGGAGCAGTATTTTTGTATTCATAAAAAATAACGGGTTTTATACAGGAACAAAATTATTAAAGTCAAAATTATTAAAGAATTTGTAAATACTCGGATACCTCCAGAAGGAAAGCACCCGGTCTTTTGGAAGGCTTCCGTGGGGACACAGATCCAACACGCAGAGGCCCTTTAGAGAATTTTATGTGTTGTGGGACACCAGCCGCAGCCTGCCCATGTCTGCACTATAGAGCTACAGCCCTGGGCAGTCCGCGGCCGATGTAGTACTATTGCAAAAATGGAACAAAACTGGGCTATGGAAAGTGGGTGTTCGATGGATTGGTAGGTTGGGGTCTATGGGAAACTATGGGCGTCTGCCTTTTCAACTTCAAAATATTTGAAAAATAGTGGCAGACGGTGACTTGCCAGTTCGGTCGATGGGCTCCCAAAAAAGTTACCTTAAATGGCAACAAGTGGGCAACACCAGCTGACTGGCTAGGGGTGCACCTCGCCGCAAGGTGCCCTACGGGTGAATTATTATTAATTATTACATTACAGCGAGCATGATCACGGGGAGACTTGAGATATTGCATATCTTGAAGGTCATACGAATGATAATATAATGAATCATTAATGAAATATAAAATCATAAATAAAATCCGTTAAATTCTAAATGTATATCGCACCCTTTAAAAATCACAATGTAAAAATAATTGTTCGAGAAAAAACGCATGATTAGATCAAAAATTTAAATTATTTAAACGGAAGAGATATCGTATCTATATACATAATATTAAGTTTTGTCCACTTTATACATAAATAGTCTACTTATAAAATAAATCAATTAAATATAATTCAATAATATGACATGATAAAATAATGTGACGCTTGTTTGACGAGAGATGCTGAGAGATTTATAATAAGAAAAATAAACATTATTTTAAGTTACTCGATACAGGCCATACATAAGAATTAACGGATTTAAATCGTTAAAACACACTTTTAATATTTAAATAGGGAAAAAAGAGTCTTTTGGAAGATTTCAAATTTCTCTGTTCTAGCTAAATTATAGAATTTTCTATATTCTTTAAATTTCGATATTTTTATGATAAATAACACATCTAGAATGAAGAATGAACTCTGAGAAAGAATATTGAATTACAAAAACCTATAATATGTTATGTTATCCTAATGTTTCTGAGTAAAATGTAGCATAAATATAGGTAGGTGGCGATCTCTACCAGGCAATCCTTGAAATAGAAGGAAATAAATAACTAAACGCGAGTGAGCAAGAAACATGTGATAATAAAATATTTAAGTCCGTTAATTCATTTTAAAAAATATATAAGTGCCAACCCGCACTTGGCCAGCGCGGTGGATTATGGCTTGAAACCTCATAGGAGTCCTGTGTCCCAGCAGTGGGAAAATATATGGGCTGATGATGCTGATGATGATAATGATGATGATGATGATGATGATGATATGAGCAAACATTCATTTGTATAGAAAATAAAATAACTGCCCCCATTATTACAGATATATTCCAAATAAAAATATTATATATACCTCAGATACTCTTTCGCATATATTAGGCTGAAGTGAATATTTAGGCTGTTCTTATTAAGACAATAAATACTACATTAAAACTGTTTTGTGCTCAGAAGATTGTGATAGATCTAATTATAATTGAACCAAAACAACACAAAACAGACAAAAAACAAATGTTTTATAAATAAAATTATATAAAAAAAAATCAATCAAACAAATATTGATAAATATATCATATTGAAATGTAGAATGCATGAGATTTATGAATCTATACAAGAGTATTCATCTTAATTTTTATATTTTAAACGACTCTCTCAATAAAAACACATATGGGAATACGGAATTTAAAAAAAAAAGTATTCGATGCTTATAAATATTTATCACTAGACCGTTTCTGATAGGACTTGAAGGTATAAATAGCTGCCAGCTGCTAGCCGGTAAAACGATGTCGCAAATGCAATAAAATCGTGTATTTACAGTCAATAACAAATGCAATTATATTTTTTTTTTTTTTATACATACATAAATAACATACTAGCCGTACGCCCGGGCTTCTCCCGTGGTACATATATAGCCTATGTTCTGAGAAACAGGTCTTAAATTATTTTATTTTGGTCAATCTCAGGAACTGCTGGACCTATTTCGAAAAATTCATTCGTAGTTTCATATGATCTCTTCAGTGCTATAGGCTATATGTGTAGCTGGGGCGAAGCCGGGGCGTACAGATAGTATATTTTATATATTTTAATAAAAATCTGACTGCATAAAAAAACATGGATGATGTTTATGAATCTATTCTATTATTATTATTAAATATTTTTGTTCGATACCATCACTAAATACAGTCGAAAAATACTTAAATAAATATGAAATTTAAAAAAACCGGGGACTGCATTTAAAAAACATTTTAACCTAAAAAATAGGCGGCAATACGATCGTGAGGTGAACAGTAAAAAAAAACTTCTTAAAATATAAAACACAATCATAATCGACGCAGTATGATAAAACAATTTTATTACTATTATTATTATATAAAGAATTATACTTAATAATATTCATACATACAATTCAAGCCTCTATAAT
Organism: Zerene cesonia; assembly: GCF_012273895.1. Taxonomy (NCBI): domain Eukaryota; kingdom Metazoa; phylum Arthropoda; class Insecta; order Lepidoptera; family Pieridae; genus Zerene; species Zerene cesonia. Next base: position 3,959,650 of record NC_052125.1, on the reverse strand, counting down.
TAATTATATTTTATTTATAATAAAACATTATCTACCTACTTGTAGTACATTTTATAATAAAATAGCCAAATCCGGGGTATAAAGTTGTAGCACTAGTTTAACAAATAAACACCAAACCATTATTTCATTGATTGTTAATTAAATATGTTACCATTACAACAAAATGGGTGAACAATTTTGGATGGCAATGGGACATAGATTATAACTGGGAACAATATACTTCAAATTAACTATTTTTTTTTTACAATACTATACTGGGATGTGTTCCAATTTTCACAATTTCTATAACACATGAAATTAAATATACATGTATGAAAATAATATTATATTTATTTATATTGATTATTATTATATATTTAAGCTAAAAAATAAAAAAAAAATCATGAAGTTAATTTTCTATTTAAAACGTTTAAAAAACCTACAAAAAAAATGTGAAAAAAAAAACCAACGATTCAACTTTACACCCCGAAAAAAAAAACCATATAATTCAATAAAATATAAAATTATTGCTATATCTATGAGAATACGCGTAATTTTAATAATATCGTCACATTAACAATAATAATAATAATCTTAAAACATCTTAAAACAATAAATGGACGTTAAAAATATAGGATAAAAATTATATTTCATAAATATTCCTTCATTATAATTATTTATATAAAATAAAAAAAATACTAAACAAAATAAAATGTAAAATATAAAAAAAAATCTATATAGCTCTTAGGCTAAAGAGCTGTGACGGTACAGTCGTTGAAAAATATGCTTTTTATATAGAGAAAAAAAAGGATTCTCTTCACTTGTGCCTTTTATTGCCGACTTAGGGTGAAAATTATAATTGTATTTAATTTAAACAATAGTAAAATATAATTGATTATATAACGCAGTAACATTTGGAATATTTAAAACAAATCCCTCAATTTTTCATGTCATTGCAAATAATGCTATGTTATAATAAATAATGTTGCTTTGTAAACAACATTCACAACTAATTTAACATATCTTATTATCTTAGCCACTTTTTTCAAACATACATAATCAAGAAATAAATACACACTATAATAAATCCGCGAAAAACAACACAAACTTATATCGTTAAGTAACAAAAAAAAAAAAAAAACTCTTTTTCCACCGACTGTACGCACACTATAACATACGCTATAAAAAAAGAAATAAAAAAAAAACAACGCACAATAATCACAGATTATTAAAAAAACTCCGCCAATTTTAATACTTTTAAATGCCAATTGTATAAATAACGTCACATCGTCTAAAATTTCACGTCATATCTATGTATTTATGATTTTTTCTATAATAATTTAAATTCAAATACATAGCGTGAGCAAAAAAAAATGTGTTCCGACACACCTTTGACCTTTTACGTTTTTTTATATGCACATATTTCAGGCGGATGGTGAAACGTACCGACTTGAAAAAAGGTTAATAATCGTCAATTTTTTTTCTTTTTGTATCCAAACACATTTTTTATTCAGAGATATACGAATGTATAATTGTATATTTTAATCAGGTGGTAAATAGCTGAACAGTTTGTACTTATCGCGTATGTACGGCCGCACGTCGTCCTTCTGCAAGCGAGACACACATTCGTTTTATATATGTACACAAACAAACATACAAATTCCTACTAATATTACAAATGCGAAAGTAACTCTTGTCTGTCTGTCTGTTGCGCTTTCACTCCTAAACCACTAAAGCGATTTTGATGAAATTTGGTATGTATATAGAACTAAACTTGGCAAAGGACATGGGATACATATTATTATCGCGTCAAAAGAGGGCAGAAGGTGTTGAAATGGGGATGAAAGTTTGTATGAAAGTTATTGTTGTTATTGTCAAACCGATTTTGATGAAATTTGGTATGAAGATGGAGCTGAACTTGGGAAAGGACATACCATACATTTAGAAGGTTCAGTCTTAGGTCTAGACCTTGGGAAAGACTATAGGCTTCTCCTTACCATGTGGTGTGATACAACCGAAGCCAAGAGCGGAAAGCTAGTCTACATATAAACCTGAATAGTTTGTTTGTTTGAACGCGCTAATCACAGCAACTGCCTGAGCAATTTGAAAAATTATTTCAATGTTACATAGCCTATATATTGAGGAAGGCTTATAGGCTATATATGTACCACAGACGAAGCCGCGGGCGGGATGCTAGTTGACTATAAGATTATTACGGGGGCATGTGCAACACTCACGGTGGCCAGGTGCTCGAGGAACGGTATCAGCTTCAGCAGCTCGTTGTCGCTCTTGTCGACGAACCAGCTGTCTATCGGGATGCCGTTCTCCAGCTGGTAGCCGAACGCCTGGAAGATTTAATCACTACATTGTATAAAACAAGGTCGCGTTTCTCTGTTCCTTATGTCCATATGTATATTTAAATCTTTAATATTACGCAACGGATAATAATGGGGTTTTTTCAAATAGATAGAGTGATTAAAGAGGAAGGTTTATATGTATAATAACATCTTATAAACTACTCCGAATATAACGCGTGCGAAGCCGCGGGCAAAAGCTAGTTTTCTATTGCAATGACCTTATATGTTAAGAAAAGCAGCCGTGGTTCAGTGGTGGAGACCTCGGATATAAAACATCCATAAGTCGGGGTTCGAGACCAGGCGAGCATGCATGCAAATAAATTGATTTCTCAATTTATGTGCACATGTAGATGACATCTCCACTGCTCGAAACGGTGAAGGAAAACATCGTGAGGAAACCGGCATGTCCTAGAATCAAAAGTTCGACGACATGTGACATCTGCCAACCCGCACTTGCCCAGCGTGGTGGATTATAGCCTGAACCCTTATAGGAGGCCTGTGTCAAAGTAGACTTTACGCATATCCACTTAAGTTGTCTAGCATTAGCGAATATATAATACTAGACGCTCGTCCCGGCTCCACCCGGATATCAAGATACCTGTTTTATCCCAATGGAGCATTTAAATGGGGATAACAGTATCCTATCACCCAAGTCAGCTCATACCCTGTCTGTATACCAAATTACGTCATAATCCGTTCAGTAGCCTCAGCGTGATTTGACGGACAAACATCCAAACAAACAAACTTTCACATTTTTAATATTAGTGTAAAGATAATGTGATAAGTGTGTTTACCTGCGGGCTATTATCGACGATGACGGTCTTGCGCAGATCCCGGCCGAGGATCGATAGATCCTTCACGTAGTTCCCGTTCACCAGCAGGCAGTGCTCACGGAACAGTCTGGAAATTTTGATACACAATTAGCTAATTAAGCATTAATTTAGATATAGAAAAATAAATGTATATATACACTTGTTCGTGATGGGTTACTTATGGTCAGTGGGGGGTTTCTCATGGACAGAGGTGGATCACTTATGGTCATTTGTGAGTCACTTATATCGTGGTGGGTCACTTATAATCAGTCGTAGGTCACTTATTAGGGGGAGTTCGTGGTGGGTCACTTATGGTCAGTGGTGGGTCACTTATGGTCAGTGGGGGTCACTTAAGGGCAGTGGGGATCACTTATAGCCAATATGAGTGACTTGAAGCCAATCGGAGTTACTTATAGTCAGTGGTGGGTCACTTAAGGACAGTGGGTGGTCACTTACAGCAAGTATGGGTGACTTGAAGCCAGTCGGGGTCACTTATAGTCAGTGGGGGTCACTCATGGTCAGCGGGGGGGTTAGGGGGTTAGGCACGGGCCACGCACCGGTACTTGATCCAGCGGCGGCGCGGGTCGAGCAGGTCGAGCAGGCGGTCGGCGTACACGCGCTTGCTCGCCGTGAACAGTATCACCTCGTAGAGGCGCGACACGCGCGACAGGAACTGCGCGAAGTGCGGCCGCGTGCGGACGAACACCTGCCGGGGTACGGGGTTCGAGGTTAAGGTGGTTTAAATACGTTTAGTACGCGTGCAAATACAAGAAATTGGTCGAGTGTTACAAAAGTATAGAGAAGGGTGTGTAGAATGATAAATATAAAAAAAAGAATGCATTAAAAATACATTTCACTAATTAAAAAACCATTGTACACACTGTAAACAAATACTTGTAAAGAAAGTGACGCTACATAATTCTACTGATTAAAGAAAAGAGGTCCATGTAATACCAAGTTGGATGTTTATTATATATTTTTTTAGTCCCTATTTAAGAGATCTTCTGTCTTACGTAATGACATAATTAGCTTACAACATATTTAAAATAAACTCATTTTAAATTACTGCTCCCTAATAATTAACTTGATAGTTGATGTAGCCGCTCGAAAAAGTAAAACATATATCCTCACTGTGTAACGGCAATCTTGAAACAGCACCGGGAAGTGGAAGCTCGCATCCGGCAACTCCTGCAGCGAGCAATGCACCAGAGTCTCGTCTAAGTCCAGCACCTGTGTGTAAGTTATCCACCTAGGTTTTAGTCTGAATTTTTTTATTTTCTATTCTCCATAATACTCAGGTACCACCACCAGGTCTTTTGGAAGGCTTACTAGAGAAGTTTTAATGTTTATAATAACAGCACTATACAGCCATGCTGATGTAGGACTATTGGGAGGTATGGAAATTTTATATTTGGGCTTATATTTTCTATTATTATTATTGGTCTATACTGCACTATTTATTAACTTTTAAAAAATGGTAGTTTCTCAATTCGAATTTCCCTTTCCTTTTTGTTTTGTTACTAAATAACAGGAAATATTAGAAAATTCAATACATGCGGTGCCTATATAGCTTATGCCATAGAACAATTTATTGAAATCCGTCCAATTGTATTTATGTGGGAATGATATCAACATACGAACAAAAAATACAATAGTTTCCCCTGAACATTATTTTAAATAATAATATATTAAGTTGATTTTGCTAAACTCACCAGGCTGAAGTCGGGGCTAGTTCTAGTCTTCAAAGGTAGGGCTGGATATCTGGCCCTGAGCGCACCGGTCGCCACGCTCTCTAGCGGCGGCAACTGAAATTTATTTTTTTGATATGTTATGTTTATTATTTAGTAAATTAAATCGCATTTAACACTGATATATGGAGAACAAATGTAGAAATCACACTTTTGATGTATTTTCGGGTGTTAATTTATTTTACTTATATGTATGCAATAAAACAATAATTTATATAATAAAATCATTTTATATAGTAATAGATTTCAATTACCAATTATGACGTCACAAAATGGCGCAGAATCGATCCTATTTTCAGTTGAATCGCATTGACTTTCGCATCTAATTGAGAACATATAATCTTGCTTGCATACCTTTTCGTGTCTTTAAAAAAAAGAGGAGGTAATCAATTTAACTTCCTTTTTTTGGGTGTGTTACATGAGAATATTGACTAGGTGAACCAATATCGATGATTCTCTTTTATATGAAAGCTGATGCCTACCCTGTGGTCCCATTTCAATTTGATCTAGTTCTGACTATACACTATCTACTAGTTCTATATACTATCTGACATTTAATGTGGAAAAGATTATTGGCTGATATTAATTATATTGAAATATTTTTGTCCACTTACCTGTTTAATAAACAGATACGGATCAAACGCTTCAGCCCAAGATGAGATCTGCTCAGCATCCACTCTCGTGCTGCACGATGTAATGACGTCCACTGCTTCTTCCTATAATATTGATAATTTCACATTAACTTACAAGTATCCTAGATTAATGACTAGCATCGCCCATTGGTACATATCTAATGGTGAAAGAAATATTTATGTCAGGTTACTTTAAATCAGTCCGATATGACATGCTTAAGGTTATATTGTTTAAGTTGATAGTGTGTTGAAAATACAATGCTAAAAATTTCATTAAATTGAAGCAATCACAAGTGTCCCATAGATATTTTATCCACAATGGTAAAATTACAGTTACTATAAGTACATTGACAAAATTAAACAATTTGAAGTACTGATTTTAGCAGTAGTAAAGACTTTTTATCAAAGTTAAGCGTGATTTAATCATTATTTTATTTATTTCTTATTTATTTCAGTCATAAAGTGTAGCAATAAAGATTCTCACCTCAATATCTGGTGTTATTTCATCATGGCATGTCAGTGAGTTTTCGTCTGTTACTATGTCAGCACTCTGTGAATAATAATTAAATTTTAATAAAAAACTTAATAATGTATATACAATAATACAGTTAAAATTAAGTAGGAAATAAATTGGACAGCTATTTATATATTTATACAATAACTTCTATATCTGATACACATATCAGTTGCCTGGATGGTTTTTTTTTATGCCTGATGGTAAGGACTCACCACTGCCCATGGACATTTGCCGAGTTAGTTACTCTGTGAATGTGTTGACGGATAGATTGGCAACAGGGATAAAAGAATGGACTTGTAAGGAAAATGATACAGGGCTTGTTATTATATTTAAGTGATTTCACAATTAGGTGTTTTAAATAAAAAATTAAACATTTTAGACTACCAATAATTTAAAGCCATTTACTTTTCTTTGATATTACATGTATAGATAATTAGTACAGATAAAACTCACCCATCCACTAGCCTCAGCAGCCAGGCTCTGACTAATCTCAGCGAGGAAGCCACTACTAGGGCTCCTAGCTGACAATGCCTCCAGGCTCTCTATGGCTGTTCCCTGATCACATGTGGAGGATATCTCACATTCAGAGTCCCTCACATAGGTCTCTTGTTCCAGAAGCGATACAAAGTCGGGCTGTTGATGAAATTATGCCAATATAAACACAAAAGTTTGTGATGTTTGCTAGTCTTTTACCCGAAAAGCACAGAACAGATTTTGTTATTACTTGGCTGTAATGTAAGTTATGTACCAGAATAGCACATCAGCTATGGAAAGCCTATATTTACAGAAAATAATTATAAGCATAGATATCACAGCAAGTTACACACTTAATGTTAGAAAAAGCGCAAAAATAACAAGGGGCTACTGAAAATCAGCGCTGCGCATTACGCGTAGCACACGCTGAGTAGATACCCTTTTTATCACCACACCGTTTAGTCATAAGTTCACTTTTTAATTTTAATTTTAATTTAACTGTAAATGTGGTGGTGATAAATAAACATTTCTTTCTTTCTTTCTTTCAATAATATTAGATAAATGTATTACCTGAACATATTTTTCATCCGTGCTCAAAAAGTCTGTACATACATCCAAGTCATCAGTAGTGGATGTAGGTTGATACATTTCCAAATCGTTACTTGACTTCCTGCGTTTCGTTAACCGTTTATCAGTTGACACTTTCCTTTGGACCTCCTCCTTATCTGTAGTCATAACCCTAGCCGCTTTATCAGCTAACAAGTTTATATCATCATCTGTTGATATGCCTTCGTTTATCAATCTCACACAGTCCAAAGCCATGAAATCATTGAGACAATCGTTTGGTAGGCACAGTTCTGTTGATTCAACATGGGCGTCGGAATCAGATTCTTCCTGTTTTGGAAAATCAACTGTTGTTGTGTGAGGCTCGTACATTGTAACATCATTATCTTCAGAGTAGCATGAAGATTCAGGCACCGTAGGCGCTTTTGGCTTAATTTTCTTTTTAGGGCTCTCATTAGTCGAACTTATGGCTATTTTGCTCAGCCGAGGTGTGGGTGTACCCAACTGTCTCACTTTGCGGATTGGCGAACTGTTTAACGATGCTGATTTTTCCGTTTTATCCATACGCCTCGTTTTCCGTGGCGAGCTCAGAGCTGATGACACAGACTCAGTCTTTCGCAGCTCACGGTTTAAAGAACTCTGCCGCAGTTGAACGCTGCGAGTTGTACGGACATCTTTGATTTTATTTTTGGCCGTTGCAGCTTTATCCTTCAATTTCACGGATATGGACGACGACACTGTGTCCTTGTTGGAACTGCGAACGACAGTTTGAAACACTGGTTTCTTTACCTCCTCCCTTTTCTTGGGCTCCATTGGCTTTTCCATTTTAGCGATTTTCGTTCTCACCGGCCGCGTTTTAACTCCTAGTGCATTCCGTTTAGACCGAGTGCAGTGTATAACAGAATCAGATGATAAAATGTTATCATCATTTAATATCTCCTTCCACTTCTTTTTGACGAATGTTTGATTCAAAGTCTTTTGTTTCACTTTAGTAACTTTTTGAGATATTCGCTTTGAGAGCCGCCGCTCACGCTTTTTACTTCTTAACCGCATTGCAATAATATGGGTCCAATTTATCTGAAATACAATTATAATTTTTTAAGCTATAGATAAATTCGACAAAATCGTTTCCTCAATAAGAATCGAACTGGATTTAGCGCTTACATGATTTGTATTGTTAGATAGTATCCTTTAAAAAATTTATGTGATATAAACGTAAATATTTATACATCACGAACCAAAGGAAACTACAATAATTTTCGTTCTCTGCTGTGCGAGAGCTTCGGCGCGGGATACTTCGCGCCTTTTTTCTTTCACTTTTCACAACATTCTTTAAAAACTTTTCTACAATTAGTACTTTACAAATGTATCTAGTAATATGAAATCACTAGCAAATATGTTTTAAATCACTTTATGTTCAGAATTATTGCGATAGAATAATCGCAAAAATAAAAAAAAGCGGCACTGGCACAGTATTGATTTATGCGCTGGGAAAGGGAAATTTGAATCACTGATGCGTGTAATTTTATTCACTTATCTAACCAGACAAATTATAATATGACGGAAACAAAAGCATAGAGCTAACAATTGGTTTAATTTGATGTTAATTTTTATTGCAGAACACAAAGCTAAACAAATGTCAAAATGGCGGCGTTCCTTTTACATCGAATGACGTGTTTCCTAAAAATCACACAGATGGCGCTACACCAAGCGCATGCGATTTGAGTGGCTATCTTTAGAATTATTCAATACAAGATAATAATCAATTAAACGCCTATTTAATTCGTTATTTGTGTACTCAATATAACATGTAGTGCATATTAATAGTAAAATATTTTTACTATTAATATGCCACAAACAGTTGAAAAAGACTTTTTGCGAATTAAATTTCAGAGAAAGTTGTAAAACTGCATTGTATTGTATTTAACTATAGGATAATGGAATTCTGATTTATTTGGCCAGCTCGCATTGGGAAGGTTTCTCAGAAGATCATAGTAAAATAGTTTCATATGAATGCTACTATGTCTTCCGTACGATGAGTATAGAACGGGAGGGCTTATAATATATAAATCCTTTTTCTCAACATTTTTATTTATATGCTTTATTATTCATTAGAGCTGATAATTATATTGTAGAAGGATAAGATTCCTGGTAAATGTATCTTGGTCTGTTGACACCACACCACCAGTACTATTTTATAATTTAAATACGTATCTATGATATATATCTGCTAATTATAGGTACTTTAGAAATATTTTTATTAGGATATCGCGGAATTCAAACCCGCTTCATTTACCGGCCACCGCACCGCGGCATCGCCTGATATCACGTCCAACGGCAAAAATCGGTCAAGTCTTTTGGTTTTATCTGCCTAAGGGACACACCACGCCATCTATTGAGATGATAAACAACCATTTTGATCTATGTGAAACATTATTATAATGAGAGCAATATTGTATTGATAGAATACGCCATTTCTTTAAATTTAGCACACATACATATGCATGAAATTTGTGTTGAGTATAGATGTTTATCTATTGATTATTATAGTGGCGGATATTTTACCAAGATTAGCACGTTTCAAAGTGCGTACTACGATGTGGTCTTCTTTCGTGGCGCACTCTCTATCAGAGATAAATAACTTAATTAGATGACAGCATGTGTCAAATTTAAAAATTTAAATATGAACGGTTCTGTTTTATGATATCGCTATTCGCTAGAATTTATTTTGTTTTTGTTTGGAAACTGTAACAGCGATTATATTTTATTAGTTTAGTACTTACTTCAAAATAAGAATATAATAATGCCCGCCTCAAATGTTTCTTTATCGTCATCTAAACGAGAGGTAGGTATTCAAAGTTTGGTATAAAAGTGAAAGTAGAGATAAATTTATCAAGCAGACTTTGTGCTATCACTTTGTACCGGCTTGAAAATTTATCCAATTAAGGATAACCCACTATATTGTGGTAGATAAGATGTCAGAAGGTCATACATAAGTGTAAAAAAAAGTGATTAGTAGGTAATGTGACCTTGCTTCTCCATAACAATCTAAAAAAGTTTCAAGTGGGAGGAAGTGATTGTTTTTTTTCTTATTTACATCCTCCAAGGTGAACTGCTAATTTCACCAAGCAAACTGCACCAAACAGTCACCATATTTAATGGTGCATTGTACAAGTCATCACCCTGAAACAAATTGTTGATGTAGTTTGAACCTAGATCAGAGACCATGAGGTTCATGTAAATTATAATTATAATTTTTTTTCTTCATTCATCATCAGCCCATAATGTCCCATTGCAAGGACACAACCCTCATTTGTGTTCAAGCCATAATCACACACACATTGGACATTGGGCATAGTATCAAGTTCTTTAAATAAGCCAGTTGCCACCTGCTGATTTCCTTTTCCGTTTTAATCAATAGTGATGTGCATGCAGTTAAATCAATCAATTTCCTGCAGACAAATGTGGTTTAAAATCTCCAACTATTTACTTAAAATCTAGGTCCTAATTACCAATGATCCACCATTGTTCTTACATAAGTTACTATGTTAAAAGTATAAAAGTGGAGAATGGGTCATTTATTTGAGAAAAATTTGTATAATCTGCACAACATTTTATGTGTGAAGTGTCTTAATGTCTGTGACATTTTAATTTCAGAAAAACACAGCGGAATTGACTCAAGAAATAGAATCAGTTAGGGCATTGAATAGCAGCCTGCGAACATATTTGGAAAATTTACGACAATATAGAAAGAATCTTAGTGCAATGAATGAAAACTGTAAACAGCTTAGCAAAGTAAATACACAGTGGATAGATACTCTTACATTAAAATAGCTTGAACAAGTGACTAATAATTTATTTATGCCCTCATTGATGTATTTTTTTTTTTTTATTCCTATTTTACAATCATACTTCTTTCTAATGAGAATTTTACAAAATAAAAAAGTTTTAAAACTGTCTGTAGGGATATAACCTTATAATATTACTGTACTAAAACCGTACATAAAATATATGGTCAAAATATTAGCTTGGATTAAATTTTGTAAAAAGGATTAAATTATAAATATAACTATAACTAATTGCTTATAACTGGATAACTACTTGCCACTACAGCAAAAAGCTATGACTGCAGAGCTGTTTTTCCGCGGCGCCGTTTTGAGGCTTTTATAAAACTAACAAAAAACAAAATATATACAAGACCTTCTATCAAGACAGTTGAAAATTATATACCTCAATGACCAGCAGTATTAAAAGTGTTAAGATGACAAAAATGCAGTTGGTTTTAATTTCGTATTTTTTAAGCGTGTAATAAATTTTAAAATGTAACAGAGCAACACAAAGCATAACGATAGTGCCAATCTCTGTATAAATAACTTTTTCAAACATCCGTATCTTTAAGGATTAACATGTTAATAAGTTAATCGGTCATTATCAAGCAATAAATATCTTTTGATAAGAATATCAATAAACGACATATCATCGAGTATGGAGCAATAGTTTTGTATCTGTATAATTGATTAAGTCTGGATTGAATGTTCGATTTTCAAAACTATACATTATATATTTGTATTTTTAACCGACGTTCTCATAAACAAAGGTTCTCGAAGCGTATGATTGCTTGTTTTCATTAGCGAGCTATCTATTTATATATACATAATTATGAACATTAAATAATAATATAAACATGAAGATTTTGTTTAGTCGAGTTTATTTAACACCACATAATGTTAACGAACGTATAATAAAAAGGTGGACTTATAACTAGGACTTGTAACTACTCAGCATGTGCTACGCGTAATGCGCAGCGTTGATTTTCAGTAGCCCCTAAATGGTCCATACGACTAGTATATAGTAGAAATTGAGTTAAATATACCAAGGTTTTATCCATACGGTATAGTATTTATTAATGGCTGGCAACTCTAAATTCAAGGGGCAGCCGTTGCCGGTGCAATATCGTATCTTTTTGCATAGAATATTTACAAATATCTCATCGAATTTCTCCTCACATAATAGCATGTATGATAGAAGCTATTTTAAAACTGGGAGTAAAGCACGCTTCGCCACAAATTGGACTAGCTCGCGCCGAGAATTTTTCATTTTACTTTTTCCTTGTTATAAAAGGTAGGAGAAATCACCCGCAACCTGTAACGGCGTTTATCAAAGCGCAACAAATAAAGTGAATGATGATCATTTAAAATTTATGGCTTTCAAACTGATTGATTATATTTACAATGCAATAATAATTCTGAGATGCAATAAAACTTTTGCTTTTCATTACATATTTATTATTTGATTACTTCCTTTATAATTGAAATAAAGCATTGATAAAAAAAAATTTCAATTGTATAGTATACGTTCAATTCATTAATATATATCTTTTACATAAATACAACTAATTTCTAAATCTAGGAGAATAAAAAGAAATCGAGGCGTTTTAATGTGAATATCAAGAATAAAAAGAAATTAAGGCGTTTTAATGTTTTTAAACTATTCATTTACCCATAATTTAATTAGACATTCGCTTTTACAGAACAGTACAGAAACGGTTACATTATGTCTTATAGCAATCTCTATGTAGCTCTAAGTATGTCTAATATGGTAACTATACCTAAATTTAAACTTCAAAAACAAAATAAAAAATGATAAAATACGTATTTATGAAAAAAAATGGCGATCAATTTTTTTTAATTTAAAGCGTTGTAAACTGTCAGAGGAATAAAAAATGCCAAAAAGGTTAATATCTTTATATGATATAGGACATAAACTATTTCGCAATCGGATTGATTCATTTAAGTGCAATTAAAAAGAAATCTTTTGATAATCAATTTAAAGGAATTCCGATAAGGCAGTGCAATGTTTTTGTCTAGTGCATTAACTCTTATTAATTTAACAAAGACTTACTTAGACATAGATAATGACTGTTTTATTATGTGCAAGTATCTGTCATCGGAAAATTGTTAATATATATGCTAGATTATAATTTCGATCGGTTTTGTGATATGTCGGAAATATGTGGTTATACTTGCTGCTTATAAGAATTTTTTTGAAAGAATAGATCAATTTTTTTTCTATTCTTTCAAAATTTCTCTCAAAATAAAATTGCTGCTTTTAATTAAATTCATTATTTTTTCAGTAGATCTATGTATGTGTGTGAAATGGGCATTCGATATGATAGGTAAGGTTAGGTCTATCACTACATATTATAAAGCAATGTCGCTTCCCGCGCCAGTCCCTATGTATGTATGCTTAGATCTTTAAAACTACTCATCGGACTTTCATGTTTTTTTTTGAAATAGAGTGATTCAAGAGGCAGGTTTATATGTATAATAACATCTATGAAACTACTTCGAATTTAACGCGTGCGAAGCCGTGACAAAAGGTTGTTTAAATTTGTCGGCATGCACCTACATCTGGCAGACAAAGCTGCGTTATATTCGCAGTATGTTCTGACGATAATGCGTTTAAATGCATGCAAATGTCAATCACACAATCGACAGTTCGTAATCTCTCGAGTTAGATTATTATATTATCTAAAGGTTTTTATAATCTTGCGGCAAGATAACTATATAGTAAAGATAACTGTATAGGGGGTTAATCCCCGGAAGGGCTGGTCTGATTTTGCAAACTTTTTACTAAACTACCACCGCCCGTGAACATTTGGAGAGGCGTAAGGTCGATTGCAGACTATACGCCACTACAAATTCCGACTTAAAATTGGAAAGGGATTAAAAATGCCACGACAGGAAAAAATAAAGGACTAGAAAGGGTAAGGAAAAGGATATGGGTCGCTGGCTCCTCCACTCACTGAACGAAACACAGTAGCACGCTACGATTTCACGCCGGTCTTCTGTGGGGGTGTAGTACTTCCCCGGTGCGAGCTGGCACAATTCGTGCCGAAGCGTGCTCGACTCAGACATAAAAAAGTTCTTGCTCGTACTAGTTTCCTCACGATCTTTCCTTCACCGTTTGAAGCATTGGTGTTGTGGGAAATATATAGAACTAGCTGCGTCCCGTGGTTTCACCCGCGTAAGTCTATATCCTGTAGGTATATCGGGATAAAAAGTTGCCTATATGTTATTCCAGTTGTTCAGCTATCTACGTATCAAATTACATTGCAGTTCAGTACGTTTTGCGTTAAAGAGTAACAAACATACACATACATCCATCCTCACATAATTTCACATTTATCTTATACCTTTAAACGAGCAATTCTTATAATAATAATA